>NW_026623754.1:246925-248037 GCF_030028575.1 Malurus melanocephalus | reverse complement strand
CCCCTCCCGCTGAAGGGGCTGCCCAGCCCCGTGTCCGTACTCACAGAGCCCCAGGGCGAGCAGCAGGAGCAGGGCAGGAGAGCTGTCCATCTTCTGCTGGGGTGTCCGTCCGTCCCTGGGGCCGCTGCAGCGCAGCTCAGATGATCTTTGTCACTGGGCTTGGGAGGCTCTGCCGCTCTTTGGGGAGGATGTGATGTCAGCAGGACCCTACTTTCGGGCTGCATTCAGTTTGAGTCCAGAATTTGGGTCCGTTTAACCTTATCATTTATTGAAAGTGCCTCAAGGATTTTTCCTGGATGGTTTCTCTAGGGATCCAGAGTGATGCTGCTCCTGGTTGAGGTKGGATCTGGCACCACAGCCTRCTGTCCCCCGCCCTCTGGAGGTCCACAGCAGTTCCGGCATCACAGAAGATTTGGACCATCCTTTGTCTGCAGGCCCCACATTGCTTTTCTTGGCAAAGATTCTGCCCTGGAGCACGTTCATGGAGTCCCGTGTCCATGGCAGAGCCCACAGTCACGCGGGCGTTTCTCCTCCTGTACCTTTTATCTCCAAGCACGAGTTTCTGGCACACAAATGGTGTTTCTCAATTGTTCTCATGGCA
The DNA here is from genome assembly GCF_030028575.1 of Malurus melanocephalus. Lineage (NCBI taxonomy): Eukaryota > Metazoa > Chordata > Aves > Passeriformes > Maluridae > Malurus > Malurus melanocephalus. The sequence goes on along the minus strand of NW_026623754.1, from coordinate 247,436 downwards.
CTTCCTTGTTCAGTATTTCTTTGCAGTTGCTCAGCAAAAGCCTTCTTGCACAAGGTYGTTGGTCTTGGAGCTGGAGCCCGATGAGACTGCCCCTTGCACAGTGTGGTTTGCCTTGTCTTTGTTTTTGGAACTCGTGGCTCTCTTGATTAACCACAGGGTCTTCTGCTCTTCACAAAAACTCTTTTATGCTTCGCAGAGAGATTCCTTGCTGCTGCCTCCAGGTGACCACTCACACATGGGGTTGGATGATGCTTCCTGGAATTTCACACACAGAAAAACGGGTTTCACCAGACTGCGAGGGGCTGCGAGGGGTTTGATTTATTTCTTTCTCCCTGTCATTCCTGTTGATTGCTTTTCTGCGTGAGGGTGGTTTTTTTTTTTTTTTTTTTTTTTTTTTGTTTTTTGTTTTTTGTTTGTTGGGTTTTTTTTTAATTACACCTTTGCAAAGAAGGCCTTTTTTTCCTCAGTCTGTCAGAAAGCAGGTGCTGCTGAGTTTGATGCCATTTCTATC
>NW_026623754.1:170730-246085 GCF_030028575.1 Malurus melanocephalus | reverse complement strand
TTGCTCTTTAGGGAGGATGTGATGTCATTAGGACCCTCTTGGTTAAAGTGACAATGCTTGGCATATGTGGCTAAATGTGGAGAAAAAAAAAAAGAATTTCTGATGAAAGTAGTTTCTAGTCCAGAATTTGTGATTTGCTTATTCTTTTTTCTGTCTACTTGTGGTTCTTTTATCTAACCACAGGGTCCTTTTGTCCTGCCCTAAGCTCTCCTGTGTGCTCCAGGGCAGAGGGCCCTTGCTGCTGCCTCTGGGTGACCACTGGCACAGGGTCAGTGGTGTGGGGTGATGTTCCCTGGAACTTTGCACACACACAGGCTTTCCTGCTGATTATCTTTTCATGTGAGGTTTCTTGTGGTTTTGTATTAACYCTCTGCCAAGAAGCCTTTTGTTTCCTGGGTCTGTCAGAATCCGGGTTCCTCTGACTTTGATGTTGTTGGGTTTTGTGCTGTTACTTAAAGCTGAGTTAGGAAAAATTGTTTAGGAGCTGTGTTTATGTCATTGGGTATCAAAGCATTTTGGTGAGTGAGGAAAGCTGCTGTTGGGCTGCAGAGATGTGTGAGGGTCACTGGTGCTGTGTGAACAGTGCCCTGCAGAGGGTGGGTTGGAGGATCAGTGTGAAAACGTGTCGAGAGAGGCAGGAGCCATCCCAGAGCCTCCTGAGTTTGGTACTGGGCTTAAAAGTGATCAGGTGTCCTTTAAAAAACCAAACAACCCCTCTGAAACAAATTAAACCCCTCAAAGCAGACAGATCCTGCAGATTCCTTCATCTGCTGGAAAAGCATTTATGTGTGGGGTCAGTTCCAGAGCAGAAGGAGCACCCTGCCCTTCTGCCTGGGCTACAGGAACATGGTGTGATTGTGATGTGAAAAAGTGGATAAAGTGGCTGAGAACAGCGAGGAGAGAGCTGTAGGATTTTGGCAGGAACACTTTCAGTTACGGCCTTTTAACTGGAAACTTTGAACTCAATCTAATTCAGTAAGAGATCACCCCAGTAATTAAATTGATGTCACAGCCCCAATGTTGAAGCTTTTCTGTTAGTTTTTCTTCATAGTATGTGTAGTTCTGTGGAGTTGTCATTCAGTGTTTGTCTGCTATTGTTTAGATACACAAATCTATTCCTGACTTATTTTCTTGGTTTTTGGGTTTTTTTTTAAGTCTTACAAACAAGTAAGTTTTCAAGAAATTTGTTTATCTCTGATTTTCTCTCCTGCTCAGCTTGTCTGCAGAGGAGGCGACTATCAAAGAGTTTCTTCCACTCTTTTTTTTTTTTTTGGCCAGGTTTTTATCAGTCCCGTGACAAGAATTGCAGAGTACCCACAGCCTCTTTATCTTGTGTACCTTCGTGGCAGTTTCCTGGGATGTGGGAATGTTACTGGGCTCATCAGCAAATCCCTGGGAAGAAACTTTTAGATGATTTTAGGCCAGGGTAAGCTGGAAACTGAAGTCTGGTGCCCTGAAGTTCAGGATGGTGTATAAATCACTGTTTTTTCCCTTGACCCAAGACTTTCTSAAACCCTTGGTTATTATCTTCCTGAAGGATTTTAGCTTTTCTGATGCTAAGAACTGTAGAAATTAATAGTAGTCATGAATATGATTGGAATAATTTTATTTCTTTCTCTCAGTTCTTGAATTGTAAGTGTACTAAGGAAATATTTACATGAAATACAGATCTGAAAAAACAGAACTTACAGTAGTCCACAAYACGTCCCCAAAAAATCAACACATTAAATGTCCTGCTTAACCAGAACAAGTCACAAAGATTTTTTTTTTAATGACTCATCCATTTCCCTCAGAAAGAAACCAAATCCCACTTTCCTTTCTCAGACCAGACTCCTGCAGAAATAGGTGGATTGGGGGTAGCAGCAGAACAAGGACAGCATGAGGGGAACAGTGAACCTTAGCCCCAGGGACTGGAAAATCCTCAAAAATGAGGCCCTTTTAATCCATATTTGCCTTCTCAGTGCAATCTTGTATTCTGTAACATCAAACAGCAAGAACCCCAGGAGAGAGGGAACCACAGCAAGGGGATGTGTTGAGTGAGGATCATTATTTCTAAGGCTTTGTGAAGCAAATTCCACCTTTGGCTGCATTTTGGGAGGAAATCACACASGGCCTTGAGCAAAGGTCCAGCTCACACCCTTATTTCTCATCAGATTCTYCCTGAGATGTGTCAGCATCAGGATTGACCTGGTTCTTGTGCCTGAACCTCATCACTGGAACAGAGAGGGCCTTTGGGAATTGCCAGGAGGAGCTCAGGGTTTGGAGGGAGCTGTGCTTTGCTCTGCAGCTCCCAGGGGAAGTGCTGCTTGTTCTCAGTGTGTCTGAACCCTCTTGGCTCTCCAAATCTGTCAGGGCAGAGTGGGAGAGGTGCAGCCACATCGTGGGGAACACTGGAGATGGATTTCTGTACTGACAGCTCCCAGGAGAAGATCCAGAAGGCAGAAGGTGCAGGTGCTGATGTGGGTTAGTTTGGTGTCCTGGGTTTTATGGGGGGCTTCCTGCTGGCAGGTCTGGAGAGAGAAGAGGGTTTGATTTATTGGGATGGGACAGGAGCAAGGAGGCAATTAATGTGTGATGAGCTGATGAGCTCCTTGAGCCTTGGGCTGCAGCCAGGGAGCTCCAAGAGGAGGCTGCAAAGTGTTCCTGAATCCTCATTGTGCATATGAAAAATCTGCCACCATTTCAAGAAGTATTTGCTTAAGGTATACTGATGGTCAGTTCTTAGAAATTTTTTTAAAAAATGTGGGCTTCTAAAATTTACGTCTGACTTCTGCACTCTCCCCTCTTTAAGCTTTGCTCCACATTCAGAAAGGAATGAAGAAAGAAGAGCTCAGGGTCTGGTTATTTTTTGGGGGGTTAGACAAGGTGTTGTCAATTCAGAGAGACATTTTCTTGTTTGTTTGCTGCCTGCAGAGCAGTTTGAAAGGAGGCTTTCCAGACARGCAGTGTGCACCTGGAATAATAGAAATGACTGGTCTCCATCAAATGAGAGTTCTATGCTGATCTAATGAGTTGAGGATTTGGCACCTGTTTTCAGGGAAGATTAATTGGTGGTGCAAAAGGAATCCTTCTGCCCCCAGAAAGGATCACAGGCCAGATCCTGAGGTGCTCTTGAATGGAGTGAATTGTACTGTGAACTTCCAAAAAGCTTCATTTCAGTGAGTGAGAACTGCTCTGAAATTCAGCAGGAATTTCCTCTCTAAATAAAATCTGAATTATACTAAAATTGGTTGAACCAGAGCTCTGTCGAGTCAGGGCTGCTGAAGGAGAGCCATTCTTGAGGAGGTGATTTCCTGACACCCCTGAATTACAGCCACTCCATCAGGGCAAAACTGGAGAGCTCTGCAGGGTGTTTTTCTCCCCTCAGAGACAGAACATCCTTGCACAGAGCAGGCAACAGGGGTTGAGATAAGTGAAGAATGCAAACATCCTAAACAAGATTGCACAAAAAGCTCTTCCTTATCTTTTCTCAGGAAAGGATCAGGAGAGTGCTGGATATAATAAACATCCCCTGTGAAAATGACAGTCTGTTCAATTTTACAGAAGGTAAAAATTGCAATCTGCCTTTACAAGAAAAATAAATTTGTAGGGATCCTGCAGGGAGATTTTTTCTGAATGATTGCATTAAACAGCAATTACTTTTGTTRCTATGAAACCCATGGATGTATAACAAGGAACAGGAAAATTTATCTGATTTAAAAGTTGCTTTGATTGGCAAAGAATGAGGCTTAAGAGGTGTGAACATGCTGTTCCAAATTTTCTTGGCAACCCAGGTGTTCCAAGCAGTGGCCCAGCCGTGGTTGCCCTCGAGCAGTTTTGGGGATTTCTTGGTGTCTCTCTTGCCACAAGCCCCAGGGTGCCCAAGGCTTGCAAAAGCACACGAGTGGTTTCCTGCAGAGCAGGAGGGGTGAGCAAACCATCTGCAGGGAGGATCTGCAGAAGCAAAATGGGTGTGGGCAAAAGCATTTCTTCCTCCAAATTGGGGAATTGCAATTCTCATTCTGATCGTGCTCTGCTGGTGACTCAGGGTGGGGAATGGGCTGGGGAGGGAGGAGAGAGAGCATAAAGAAAAGGGTCCTGTGTGCCCTAAAAACTGGGTAACCCCTTAATCTATTCCTGTCTGTTCCTCAGGAGAGTCAGGCAAGGCTGCAGCAGCCCCTCTCCTACTGCTCCTTGGTGCCTGTTGGGGAAACTGAGGCAGGAAGCTGCTGATCCAAAATGGTGCAAAGAGGGATTTGGGATGCAAGAACTCTCATTTCCTCCATGGGCACATCTGAATGTGCAGTGAAAGGTCTGGTTTAGGGAGGGGAAGGGATGAAATATGGTCMCCCCCAGGCTGGAGTTGGGAGTGGTGCATTGGGAGCACAGAAATGGGGTTTGTTATGAGCACTGGGAGATGTGCTCAGTTTTTGGGCTGCCACAAACACCTCCTGTCTTTGTGTTTCAGATCTGCTGTAGTATCAGGGCTCAGTGATGTGAATTAATAGTTCAAAAATCAACAAAAAAGCAAAAAAAAAAAAACCAAAACCCCTTAAAACAGAGAACAGGAGAAGCTTCTGCTCTGCTTTTGCCCTTAAATCGTTGCTCAGGCCCCTCCCAACCATCGTCTGTCAGAAGCAGAATTTTCAGGTTGCTTTTTGGCACCTGGCTCCTTGATCTCTTGAGGGTGAGATGTTGCCAAGTCTAAGAGAAAACTGACAATGCTTGTCACTCACCTCTTACACYTGCACCTTCGTTTTCTGGTTTCTAAAAAAAGAGACAAAATGTTTCAGTTCAAAGGTASCAAGTCACAGGTCAGAAATGAAACAATCCAGTGAGGTAGAGGTGGTGTTCCCCAGCAGCTGATATCTTTAAGATTAACAGTGGATAAACCCTGCTTATTTTTGAGTAAATCCATTCCAGGGAGTGGTGCTGCAGCTCCTGTTACCCCAATAATCCACCTAAACATTTTAATGAATTAAACTTGAATGTGAGTAGCAGCAGCAAYGTCATCCTGGGAGCACTGAGGGTGAATGATTTCTGTCTGCTGTCTCCAGTGACTTTGGCCTGTTGCTGAAAATCCCTCAGCAGCAATTATTTCTGCAAGAGGCAAGTGGCAATGATGCCACATTGCATCCAACCAAGTTAATGATGCTTTTCCCTGTGTTGGCATCTGTGCTGTTACTTTGGTGTCGATTCAGCAAAACAAAATGTAGAGCCACTAATTTTAGACCAGGGTAAAAATCCATCCTGGAGGGCTTGGGCTGCAGCAGAAATTAATTGCAGGTGATGGTTTTACACTGATCACAATGTAAGGATGTTTCTCATCTGGTTGCTGCTAATGGGACTCTCRGCATTTTCTGGAGCACATTTACCCYGTTAGGTCAGAATGTTCCAGGCTCTGGGATTTAATCCTCTGACACATCCATTTAAGGATGGCAGAGCCAAGACAGCTGATAGAGTGAGTACTGTCTCTTCCCTAACCTCTTTTTATTCCTTGAAGGCCTTTCCCAACCTAAATAATTTCAGACTCTATGATTATATRTTGGCAATTCTTTCTCAGCCAAATCCTACCAATGAGGATTCAAGCACAGACACTGATTTTAACAGTGTTCTTATCTTGGTTTGACCATGCCCTGGTTATCTGCTGCCTCCCAAAGCAGCCAGAACATCCATCCCCCTGTGCTTTCAGGCCAGAGGTGCATGTGGAGGGGGCTGTGGTGAGGTTGTGGTGAGCCTTACGTTGGCACAGCACGGTGGTGATCACCAGGGCGATGAGGAGCAGGAGGCAGGCGCCTGCCAAGGGGATCCAGATCAAAGTGTGACACAAGAAATTCATCTCCTCTTGCATTCTTGTCCCTGCAGGAATAGAGAAGAGGAAAAATCCAGCAGGTGCTCATGAAAATTGTTACATCCAGATCCTCCCTTTTCCTGGGGACTCGAGGGAGGAAATGTGGGCAAAAGTTTTCTCATGTCTCCTGCTGAGGCTAAAAGCAGCCCAGCCCCAAGGCTCTACCCTCCCTCCCACTGTTCCTGCTGTGCCCAGATACGGGACATGCTCGTGCTTTATGTCATTTTAGCCTTTCTTAAGCTGAATGAAACAGTTTAATCCTTCCATCTGTGATAAAGCTCTGTGAACCTTCACTCTCCCTCCCAATCCCAAAATGCCTTCAGGACCCCCTTGGTGTCAGTAGACCCCATTCCAGCTCTTCCCCTCTCCCTCCCTCCATGCAGTTTACCTGGATCTGGAGTTTTGGGGTTGGGGTCCTCAGTTGTGCCCCCCTTTGGGGTGGATCTGGGGGTGGTGGGTGCCACTGTRGGGGTGGCTGTAAGGACAGATGGATGAATTCAGCACATAGGGAAATACAATAAAACAGATCTCTCCTCCCCTTCTGCTCTCCTACCCCTGCCAGGGCACGGCTGTTCCTGTGTTCAGCTCCAGGGAAATTCAAACAGCTCATTTCGGAGGGGACTTCCCCAGGAAGGGTCTCTCAGGAGCCAGCAAGGGGCTGAAGCTCTTTGTTTGTCCCTTTCTGACACAGCCTTTGGAAAGGCTGAACGCTCTGCAGCTCTGTGTGCTGAGGAAGGAGGGGATGGTGGTGGTCTCTGTTTTAGTCCTCTCCCTGCAGAGCCATGGGTGGGATGGAGGAGTGGGGATGGGGAGATGATGCTGGGACTGCCCAATCAYCTTTSCTTTGGACAGGAGCAATCCCTGGAGGAGAGGTGGGAAGCAGGGAGCCTCTGGCAGGGGGAGCAGTGGGTTGGTCACAAGATGCTTTGGGCAAGCAAGGAGACAATGGGGTTTGTGGGACAGACGGCTTTTTAGTTAAAAAGGGCACGGGCAGGAGGTGCTGGGCATTTTGGCAGGGCTGAGACTGAGTGAGGCTGGGTAAGGGTGTTGCTGACCTGGAAGGAAGAGAGGCAGCCCATTGCTGAAGAACAGCCTTTGGTTGAAGTTCATGAGGCACAAATATTTCCCTTCATCCTGCGCTGTGAAAGATTTCACTACCAAATGATAGATCTGGCTTTCTTTTCTTGCCTCAAAGCGAGAGGATGAACTGTGATCCCTGAATGTGGTCCGGGACAAGGAAGAGATGAAGACRATGAAGTGGAGGGTYCCACTCTTGTCCTGGCGGAWCCAAAATGTGCCACTGTCCCTGTCTGTGTGACACTCCAGCTGCAGCCTGTGTCCCACCCGGAGCTGGGTGATGTCGTTGTGTGACCTGACCCTCATCAGGGGCYGGCCATGGATCCCAGGGCAGCCTGCAGGAGAGAAATCCTTGCTGGAACCACTTGGGAAGAGTCCCTGGGTTCTGTGAGGAAAGCTCCCTCCCTGTCCATGGGCTGGAAGCACAAATGGAACTGGAGGGCCACGCTGTGTGGGTGATGTGAAGGATTTCTTGGAGTCGTGTCTGGGATGGTGCCTGGAGGGTGCTCAGCCATCAGCCCCTGGGCTGTACAGATGGGCGCTGCCCTTCCAGTGCCTCCTCAGGGCTATTACACCTTCCCAGCTTCTCTGGAGTGAATCCCTACAAACACTGACTTCTAAGCCCCTTTTTCTGCCCTTCTCCCTCCCCTCCAGGGCCACTCATCTGAGCAGTCTCCCTTCCCGGAGCGTGTGGAGCTGTAGCCACCCCTGCCGCTGAGGCAATGCCGCCTTTCCATCCAAACATACTGAGCACAGCTCAAAGTCGGTCTGTTTGGTTTGATTCCCCCCCATCCTCTATGTATTTATCCCATTTTAYTGGGTTCAGTGGAAGGGTTTTCCTCGCCCCTCCCGCTGAAGGGGCTGCCCAGCCCCGTGTCCGTACTCACAGAGCCCCAGGGCGAGCAGCAGGAGCAGGGCAGGAGAGCTSTCCATCTTCTGCTGGGGTGTCCGTCCGTCCCTGGGGCCGCTGCAGCGCAGCTCAGATGATCTTTGTCACTTGGTTTGGGAGGCTGTGCCGCTCTTTGGGGAGGATGTGATGTCACCAGGACCCTCTGGGGTAAGAAGGTGATACTCAGCATCTGTGGCATAATGAGGAAAAAAAAGATTTCTGAATAAATTTTTTTTCTAGACCAGAATCTGAGCTCCTTTATCCTTATCAGTTCTTTGAGGTGCCTCAATGATTTTTCCTGCATGGCTTCTCTAGGGATCCAGAGTGATGCTGCTCATGGCTGAGGTGGGATCTGCTGTCCCCAGCCCTCTGGGGTTCCACAGCAGCTCCAGCTTTGCAGAAGTTATGGAAAACTCTCACGTTTTGTCTGGAGGCCCCACTTTGCTTTCCTTGGCAAGGATTCTGCCTCCCTCCCATGAGCACACTCAAAGGGTCTGGTGCAGATGGCAGAGCCCACASTGTTCTGTTCCCCACCAAGTGAGACACAGGTGTTTCATGGCACAGACACACACATCCTGTATCTCCWAGCCACACAGCTGTGTTCCTCAGGTGCTTGACTGTTCTCTTTGCAATCCTTTGTTTAATTCTTTACAATTGCAAATTGCTTTGTGGTGGGGCAGGAGGGCTGTGAGCAGAAACTTCACAGGAGTGCCCAGTGCCCAGAGTGTGCTTTGCTCTTTTTCTATTTGTTTTAACARCTCGTGGCTCTCTTTTCTCACCACGGGTACTTCCTCTCTGCCAAAAATACCCCTGGTGATGCAGTGGGAAGGGCCCTTGCTGCTGCCTCCAGCTGACCACTTGCACATGGGCATGGTTGATGCTTCCTGGGGCTTTGCACACACAGTAACAACAATTTCACCAGACTCTGAGGGTTTGGGCTGGTGCCTTAGTTATTTCTTTCTTCCTGGCTTTCCTATTGGTTATTTTTCTGTATGCGGGTTTTTGTTTTTTTTTTTTCCATTACCCCTTTGCAAAGAAAGCCCCTTTATCCAGGGCTTTTCTGTCAGAAAGTGGGTTCTGCTGGGATTGATGCTGATTCTATTGGGGCTCAGAGCTGAATAACTGAAAATGGTTTAGGAGCTGGGTTTATTTCTCAAGGCTTCAATGAATGTTGGTGAGTGAAGAATGCCCATGTTAGGCCTGCTGAGATGTGTGAAATTAATGTTTTTGCTGGGCTGGGAGATTTGTGATGTCTATCTTAAATAGAGCAAATAAACTAAAATGGAAGTGAATGTGTTGTGAGTGAGGAAGGGTCAAAAAATTTGTCAGATCCAGTTTGTCACTCTGCTGTAGGGTGAGCATGCAGTGCATGTCCTCAGAGATGGGGTGATGCATGTGCTGGGAGAACCTGTGCAATTAAAGRATCATCAATTAAAGGGCTACTGCCTTCCTTAGGAGGGATATCTCATTTCTTTCATCTCTGACAAATAGTGAATTTCATTGTGAATCAGTCCAGGGTACCAAACTGATGCACAGATATTCCTTTCATCTGTTTAGATGTGTCCTTGGTCTCAGTTCTCATTTCTCACAGATGGAGCTGATTTTCCAGGCAAGGCTCCTTTTCCTCTGCTAATGAATAGATCCTGTAAAGGCAAGGCTGGGAGATAGAGCTGAAGGAGGACTGTCACACATTGCTTTTTTTACTGACTTCTGTGATAAGGTGTTGTGTAGCACAAAGATATTTCTATTTTGCATAAAACAAGAAAAAATTAAGTTGYGGTGRCAATTATTTRATTAGTAAAAGCWCCAGGATACAAGYGGGACCTCCAGGAAAAAGCTCKGGYTTAAAATCAACATTTKTATAARTAATTTAGATTGTTTKWTGTAATTTTAACACTGATGACCAACTCCAAAATTGGGAGAAGGTGGCCAATCAGATTAATTAAGGCATTTCCATGATTTTTGTAGGTTCTGGTTTGGTTGGTTGTCCTCTAGTCAGTATTTTAGAATAGAATGTCATTGTTTGACTGAGGGCCTAAGCCAAATCAATGAACTAGGATTAATAATATGTTTTATTAGTAATTTCCATTGTAGTGCCACTGTTATGATATGACTGAGGAAGAAGAAACAATACTCAGACAACCTTTTACTTCAGCAGATCATAGAGAAGTCGGGACACCAGACAGGTTGATTAGAAAGTAAAAGGCAATTTCTTTTTTCTCCCAAACTGAAAAATAACTTCAATTTTACCCACAGCTAAGGTTACAGGACTCTCATTGCTGGTGAACAACCTAAATTGCATATGGCTGAGGTTTATCTTTGTATACTTGGGCCAGCCTAAGTCTGTATTTAATTAATKCCAAATAATTAGCAGAGGAAGAGAGGAGCAAGAAGACAAGAGAAAAAATCATGCAGGGGCAAGACAGAGTAACAGGGATCCACCTGTTTTTGAATGGGGCTTGGTGAGAGGTGASTTTAGGACTCATTTTCTCTGCTTTCTTGCATCCATTTGACAGAGAAGGAATGGGAAATGAGAGGGAGCTGTTGCACCAGAGCTGGAGGACACGCTGAGTTTTGGATATGTTTGATTTCTCAGTCATTTTGTGGAAAGCTCTGAGGGACTTTTTCATGGAGCAAGAACCTCTTCATTTTCTCAGTGTCAGTCACAGCAGACATTGCCTGGATGTCTCACAGTTTTGCRTGGCTGGAGCTCCTCTCAGGGCATGGGAGCCGCGCTGTTCATGGTCAGTGAACACAAAAACAGCATTAAAAGGACTGTTCTCCATCAGATCTGTTGTTCTGCTGCCCATGGTGATTCCCAGTGCTCCAGAACATCCCATTGCCAAGCACTGATGTCCCATTCCTGAGGATGAGCAGGTGCTGTTGGATCCTTTCGAGCGGTCAACGATGGTAACTCAGGGCTGGCACCGGACTGTCTTTGCCACAGCACTGCTGGCTCTTCCCATCCTCATTCTTTGAAGGATTGCATCAAAACTTTCCATTCCAYTTTCATAAAGAGGAATGGAAAGTTTTAATGAAGATTTCAAAATCTTGTCGCAAATTACAAACATTTTTTTTTTTTCCAAACAGAGGAAAAAACACAATAGTGAGACCATAGCGCGCAGCTTTCCGGTGYGAAGTGAAGCTGTGGTTTATGAGCCACTCGTTGCCCCCTTTTCTTTGCAGAGCTGCAGTGCTCAAAGGGGTTTGCAGAATGTCAAGTGCAACAGTCACCCAGCAGGTACTGGCACCTTTTTTCACTCTAGYTGTGTGTTTCCAGTTCAGTGGCCAACACTGCCCACTCTTCTGGGTACTCTCAGCATGCACRTCACATCCCTTAAAATCCAGAATGCAAATCACAAATGCTCCTGCACTCTCATCTCTCTGCAGCCCTTTAGCTGACCAGGGTTTTTAATTTTAAGGTTAAAAATTTCCATAATCTTCAGGTTTGTTGGTACCTCAGCTCAAAGTTCGAGTTTTGTTGTGAGTTTTCCTTATGGAGCCTTCCCACWCCTTCTCTATTAATCCTGCAGAGCTCCTTTGTGCAGGCATTCAGTAAATCAGCAATCCATSATGGCAATTTTTGGGGACTGGTGGTAATTTACTCTGCCAGTGCCCAGCTGCAGTTAACACAAGACAGCTTGGTTTTCTGCCACTCCAATCTAAATACCACAGATTCAGACCACAACTACAAAAGACCTAAGTTATTTTAAACTTAAGACTGTATAGACTTCAGAAAAGGTAAATTATCTGTTTGACTCCAGCATATCATATTTTGTCTGAACAATTCAAATAGTCTTTACTAGGTGAACTGGTCTCATTATCTCATTTCCAATTCCCACAATCAAATTTCTGTTAGGTTCAAAGCACTGTTTGATTCCTGTCCTCTGAGTTCAGCTCTCCTCCAGGATCTCACAGCCTTGGTGTTGTCCTGGCAGTCCCAGGAGCTGACTTCTCCTGTCACCACCAATCCAGAGTCTCTTTCCTTTTTGCACATTGACCTTCTTCCCCAAGGACTTGGGCAGGAAATGCTGATGGGGATTCCTCAGGGAGTTTCTGAGCCCATCTGCATGGTGCAGGAGGAATTCCCCAGAGCAGGGTATTGCTGTGCATCTTTGCTGTTAAAATCTTTGGGGGCAAACTAATCCACAACAGGTAACAACTAATGGAATAGAAGAATTCCTACTTCTGTTCTCCACCTCTCCTGCTGGCAGAGCTGGCAGGATGAAAACTTGTGGCTTGCTGGAGGCAACTTCCTCTATCCATTTTGTGATCCTATTAATAGCATTTGCTGGCTTATGCAGCTTATTTCTTCTCAATTTTGCATTTATTTGTTAAAAAAAAAAAACCCAAAACAAAAAACAACCCAACCCTCTGTGTTGAACTAAACCTGCAAGATGCAGCTCTAAGCCACGATATCCTGAACAAAAGGTATGGTGGCATCAAGAAGCAGCAGCTGGTTTAATGCTGCCTGCCATCAACAAAACAAACTAGATTTGGTGCTGAGTTTCACTTTTGACAGCCTGATCCCCACTAGTAATGTGAAGAGAAGTGTGGGATTACTCTTCCCATGCCTGTTCTTCTACAGGCAACACTCCCACCCTGATTGTGAGTGTTGGATTCAGAGGTCAAACAGCAAATCATGTCTAAAACAAATCCTGCAAACTTTATTCTAATGCAAATTAATTTCTTTGCATTTATTGTTGTAACTACAGGACTTCAGGGTCTTTCAGAGACTGGGCAATACAGGCACAGGTGAAGYAGCTATAGTGAAGTGTTGTGTGAAAGGAAAACCAGCCCTAGCTTGTCTATAAAATTTGTGTTAAGACAGTGACTACCATGGGAACCTCAACTCTTTGCCCAGCAGGAAAAACAGTGTGGATATCAGCAGGTGGGAAGGAAATCAGGTATAAAACACAGAACACARCTTTGCTATTGTATGGTCCAGTGGTCCAGTCCTTGGCCAAGGCATGGTCCAATGCCCTGAATAAATCCTGAATGCTGTGTGTTGGTCTCACCCCACATCTCACAGACAATTAAAAAAAGAAGTAGTAGAGCAAGAAAAGGTTCTGAGAAGGACAAAATTTAGGATCAGAAGGCTGGGATTGTTTTTGTGTGGCAGGCTAGGACTCATTACCGTGAAAATAGGATTTAAATGGGTATATACTAAAGGYCTCCAGAACTGTTAGTGGCTGGAAAGGAGTGGAGATTGATCATTCCCTGCCTTTTCCAGTAYAGAAAGGGGCAGCAGATGAAGTTGATGTTGGGTGAGGCTGAAAGCAAAAGAAATCCTTCACCCTGGGCTGTCCCTGACAAAGGACACTGTGGATGCAGAGCCTGGATAAATGTTTAGAAGAGATGTTCATTATGAGTTACTCAATAGACAGCAATRGGTTCAGGAAATCTTTTTAGTTAAAAATAGACTGAAAATTGAGGGAGAGTGTCATATATGATTGTCTTGTCATTGTTGCTGAGCCATCTGCTCATAGCCAGCGTTGGAGACAGGATGGTTGTCTGGATGAACCTTTGCTCTGAATCGAACCAGTCATTTTTATATCCTTAACTGGGAGATCTCATTACAATGTGTCATTTCAAGGAAGCCATTTGTTACAAAACTCCACATCCATTTCCTCTGAAACACTATTAATTTTCCAATTATCTCATTCTTTAATGCTGGACGCTTTAATCTCCCTTAGCTATTCACCCTGCACAAGGACATTCATCCCAACAACAGATCCTGTGGTTTTTCACAGAAGAGCATTTATCCCTCTCAGAAGAGGGATAATGGACAGGAAAGATGTTTGACCCTGGTCAATTATATCAGTTCATGTTCCAGTTTTGGGAAAGTGAGGAGACATCCAGGTTTGGGGACCAGGAGAATTTGCTTCCTTCCTCTGGCATCTCCTTGGGGATGTCACCTTTGGCTCTGCACAGTGGGATGTGACCCGTGTTTTTAATTGTATCAAAATTATCCTGGCTATGGCAGTGATGGGTGTCAGATTAAAATGAAAACACCTGAGGAAAGGCATCTATTTTAATAATGACTGTTCCACCACTGCTCTGATTCATTTCCTTCTGCATTCAGATGACTTGTGACATGTATTTTAATAACAGCGCTGTCACTTGCAGCTCATTGCTGTGGGCAAGAATATACGGTGCCAGTCCCCAGGAATATTTAGTTTCACTTTTTTTTTTTTTTTTTTTTTTTTTTTTTAGTGACTGATAGGAAATATTCTGACTTGAATTTTGCATTCAGTGTTGAAGTGACCGATAGGAAATATCCCAACTTGCAGTGTGGATGTTAAGGCATAATGTTTCGAAGCCCTGTAGCTGGGCATCAGTGCAGCCCAGCCCCTCTCCCTAAGACATCAATCAGTGAATTTCCCTGGTGTACCCAGCTCCTCCGAGGATTCCGTGCTGTCCCCAGAGGCAGCTGCCCACCAGGATGGTTTTGTTCTGCATTTCACGCTGCCTGCACAGCCCACAGCCCCAGCAGGATGTGCGCTGGGTGAGATCACACACATCACTCTCGGGACAGAAATATCTCCTCAGCCACAGCCCTCCTCCCCACAGCCCCGCGGAGAGGGAGGGTGGTTGCACACCAGATTTTGGTTCCCAGCCTCCTGTCTGGATGTTTTAAGAACCAGCAGTGAAGAGGATCAGAAAGCCCAGCGTGGGTTGCGGCTGGGGCAGGGTAAGGCTGGCGGAAAGGGTGGGATGGGATGAGAGGTGGCTGCAGGAGGGTGCCCGTGGCTGCCACCAGCCTGTGGGCTCAGCACAGAATCACAGGATTGTTTAGGTTGGAGAAGAGCTTCAGGATCATCGAGTCCAACCCTTAACACAGCACTGCCAAGGCCACCAGTAAGCTGAGTTCCCAGGTGTGTCCCACATCTCATCTCTGAAATCCCTTTGGGATGGTGACTCCATCACTGCCCTGAGCAGCCTGTGCCGGTGCCTGACAACCCTTTCAATGAAGAAACTTTTCTTAAGATCTGATAAAAAACTCCCCTGGTGCAACTTCAGGCTGTTTCCTCTTGTCATCACTTTTCTGCGGAGCCAATGCTCTCCACAAGGAAATGCAGAAGTTTTTGGTGTTTCCTGGCAAAGCTAAAGCSCTTGAAAAGCTCAGTATTGCAAAACTTCTCCGAATTTCTGCAGGATGGGGTTTTGTGCTGCCTGATGCAGAGGCTCAGTCCAGGGCAAGACAAGATTAAGCCCTGGCTTGTTGCTGGAGCCAAAAAAAGTCAAGGAGATAAACTCAGAGGTGCCTGTGTCGACCTGGCTGCCTGCGAGCTCCCACTGATCCAAGGAGMTTTTGGGAGAGGATGGAGAGAGCTTTGCTATCTGAAAAAGTTTCCTTTTCATATTGGCTGTCAGCTGAGTGATTCATCTCAGAGTTTTGGGGGGTTTTATATTAAATGAACTAAATAATTTTGCTGTGTGAGATCCTGTTGCTGCAGAACACAAATGTGCTGTACCTGGCAGATAAAATATTCTGAGCTGATGTCATCACTGGGATTTTTTTTTTTTTTTTGAGTGTTTCATATCTGGTTTTCATTTATTATCTAGAAAAGACAGTGCAAATAGCAATAATGATTCTCTCTTAAAAGTGTCATGCAGCCCCCTTTCATGCACAAGTGTATCTTGAAGGTGAAATGAGAAGCTGAACTTCAGTAGCAGAACACAAATGCCTCAGGGAGGAATGTTAAGGCTCCTTGCGAACATTTAAAGCTTGGGTGAGTTTTGCTTCATGTGAAAGAACCACTGGGGTATGAACTCAAATTGACCTTTCTCACAGCTAGGCAGTAGAGGAGCAAAATGCATACCTTATATAAATTTATTTTTGACTTGGTCCAATATGTGTTCCAGTGAAATGAATGCTGGAATAACAAATATTTGTTTATAATCCCACAAAGCTGCTGATCTCACCCTGAGTGCACTCACTATAGATACATTGATATACACAAGTATTGGTTATTTCAGCAAATAATACATAATTTAGTAACTGGGAATTAGGTTAAATAATAATTAGAATAATATTTTTTTAAGTTATGATTTGTATAAACCAGAGATTTAACACATTGCTATTTTTGGCTTATTGAATGAAAGGCAGTGAAGTCCAGAGAAATAGGGACAAGTAGTATTTATGCTGCCTGAAGGTAGTTTTTAGTTCCCTCGTGGGTTTTTTGGGGATTTCCTTGCAGCTTCTGGGACACATCGGATTTTATACAATGAGAGAAAAAGACATTTAGAAATTCCCATTTAATGTATCTGATCTGAGTGCTTAGAAGTCCTGCTGTAAATCCATTTCTCCTGCCAGGAGAACATATTTAATAAGAAGCTGCAGTGCCCRGAGCTGCTCTGGGGGAGGATAAATCTGAAGGAATTCAAACAGAACCCATGGATAACATATCTCCTTTCTTTTTGCACACATTTCAAGTTTCATAATTTAATTGAAATGTTATTCATCCTTTCTCTGTTATTGTGCCTTACTCAGCAGCTTATGCCTACAAAATTGTTTTATTTATATATTAGAGGCATTAAAAACAGAAATAACTTTACTCTCATGTCAATAGATTGCTTTCAATTAAATGTTTTCAGCTGCACCTGATTTGATTTACTTTTTTGTATTGCAAAAACCCCGACCATCCACATAAAAAGGACTGATCATCTTAAAGGAATAAAGAAAAATTGAGCACTTCAATATTAGATTAACAACTGAGGTATTCTGTAAAGACTGGATTTTTTTTTAAAATGCATTTACAGAACTTCAGCAAAAATATGAAGACTATTTACTGAAATGCTTGAAGTACCTGTGTTTCTGCTCTGTATCTACGTCTTTTGAATATTTTAATACTTTCAAGATCTGTATTATTTATTGAGAGAATAGTTGGATTTTTTTAATAATATAGACTGTGTATTCTATGTGTTCTTTGTACATAATATATATTATATATATTCTGTGTAGAACATGTTCTATATTATATATATAAATATAAAATATAAAAGAAATAATAATAATAAAACAGACTATTGCAACATGGATTTTTTGATCTCTTTTACATTTCCTTGTCCAATGATTTGTGTGGATGAGCACAATATAGGAAACATTTTGTGCCTGAACTCACAGTCCTCCAAAACCCTCCTATGCAAAAACCTTTTGTCTTTTTGTCCAAATTTTGTGGTATCTCCTTTTGCCATTTAAGCAGAAAYAGTTTATTTACTTTTGAAGTGAGGCTTAGAGGTTTATTTATAAATCCCATTATTTTCCCTTCTAGATATGGATGTTCCTTGCTGCAGGAAGGATGGTGACAGTGGGAGATTGGAGAAGGCTSATCCATCCTTAGAAGGAAAAAAGGAATAAATGAGGGACCCTCCTGTGCCAGGACATCGTGGCTGCAGTGACACTGGGATGGACAATGCTGCCACCTGTGTCTCTCTCCCCATGGATCCAGGGCTCAKGCTGTTAGCAGAGAKGCACARGAACACTTTCCCATTAATTTTCAASTTGGAAATGACATTCCATGACCTTWYATGGCATYCCTGACCCMTKTCTCCATYAKCATTGTGCTCTCAGCAAAGAAGTTGCAGATATCAGGGCACTGGGATAATTTTCTCATCATCTTTTTATTAGTGTTTCTGTTTCTTGCTTTATTTATGCTCTGGGCAAAAAGCCTATGAAATGTAGGGTGATTTTTTTTTTTCCATGAGCTCTTACAGTTGTGAAATCTGCTAAAATCTCTGCCAGGTTTACTGCCTAAAACACTCTATTGATGATTATAGAAATGACTATTATTATTTTCAGAATTTCTACTGGCAAACTGCCCAAACCTGTGTTTCAACAGGTCAGAAAAACATCTTTGGCTGTTGCTGTCCTCTCCTGTTTTCACTGCACACAGATGATGTGGAGTCTGGGTGCTTTTTGTTTTGATTTGGGTTTTTTTTTTCAAATTACAAAGGAACAATGAAGCCAATTTGGGGAATTTAGACATGGATCAAATTCTTTGCTGTGGGTGAGCAGAGAACTGAGGGATAAATCCCTATCCTTTTGCACGTGTGGTTGGGGTTGGGATAAGGGACTGAAGTCTATCAAGAAAGATGCTGCTGTCTTGGGGAGGGGTTTCAGAACCTGTAAGGATATTCTAAATGTGGGGAAGGAAGGAGAGGAGTGGACTGAGCAGGGTTATCCCTGAGGCCACTCACCTTCCTTTGGGAGAGGAGGTTTGGGCTGTGCAGCCTGTGTTTTCTCAGCCATGGAAAGCCATCCCCTGTGCTGGCTGCAGGGTGGGAAAGCTGAAAAAGGTGTGGACATTAAGGTCAGCACACCTCAAATGTGGGAAAAGGAGCTGGGATATCAAAAGCAACTGCAGGCAGAGGGAAAACCCTGTTTTTGAAAGGATAAACCTTTGCCCATGGGAAGTTTCAAAGGGGTTTTCTTACAGTGCCCTGAAAAAAGTAACTGAAAAAAAAAATCATCTGCTGCTGGGGTGAAGCTCTGCTCACTGAGTGCCTCTAGGGTAAGGAAAATGATGGTTTTAGTTCATTTGAGCTCTCACAGAGGATAAATTGTGTGTTATGGGAATCAGAGGTGCTCAGAGTCCCCTGCCTGCAGCACCTGTGGTGGGATGGGTTCTCGTGCCCATGTCCCCACAGCCATCAGCTGGGTGGCCTGAGAGCTTGGGTGAGTGTCACAGCCTGGGAGAGCTGGCTCAGCATGATCCACTGCCACCTTCATCACTGCATCGATCAAGGGAAGCACCCACGGCTGGGCTCGAGACCAAAGCTCTCCAGGAAAATGGATATTAAAGTGGAAAGCAGCAGCTCCCTGCRKCTGGGAGGGGAGGGAGGGGAAGGCCAGRGTGATGCTGCTCTGGCACTGGGATGCTTTGCACCCACAAGCTTGTCCCAAAATGTGTTAACCCCAACCCTGGGGACTCTGGACCCCCTTCCCCTTGCCCTCCCTGAGCTGTGTGTGAGCAGATGTGGGGCTGGGGATGGGTCTGAGGGCGAATGCCCACTGCCTGTGCTCTGCAGGGTGCCCCATTGCCAGCCCCACATCTGCCCTGGAGCCTGGGCCAGCAGCTGAGCCTTGTCACCATCCCTGGGGAGGTGTTCCCTGCTCCTGGCATCACTCAGGGCTTGGCACATGGGGATGGGGATTCAGCACACGGGGATGTCACTTGGGGTTCAACACATGGGGATGTCACTTGTGGGTTCAGCACACAGGGATGTCACTCAGGATTCTGCACACAGGGATGGGGATCAGCACACAGGGATGGGGGTTCAGCACACAGGGATGGGAGTTCAGCACACAGGGATGGGGATCAGGATTCAGCACACAGGGATGTCACACGTGGTTCAGCACACAGGGATGGGAGTTCAGCACACAGGGATGGGGATCAGCACACAGGGATGGGGGTTCAGCACACAGGGATGTCACTCAGGATTCAGCACACAGGGATGGGGGTTCAGCACACAGGGATGGGGGTTCAGCACACAGAGATGTCACTCAGGATTCAGCACACGGGGATGTCACACATGGTTCAGCACACAAGGTTGTCACTCAGGGTTCAGCACACAGAGATGGGGGTTCAGCACACAGAGATGTCACCCAGGGCTCAGCACCCAGGCCTCACTCAGGGCAGTTCCCTCCAGCCATGCCGTGCTGCTGGGCTCAGAGCCAGCTCTTGGGGGCCTCTGTTTGCTCTCAGAGGTGCTGTTGACCTTCAGGCTGTGCCAGGTGTYTGGCCTTGTGTGCATGGCTTTGTCTGGCTTTCCTCTCCCACTCCTGGCTCCCATGGGAGAAGAAACCCTCCCAGATCTGCTCCCTGATGGAGCTTTTGCTCTGCTTTAACTCTTTCTTGGCCAGAGCTCCTTGCTCACCACACAACTGCATCCCTCACTGAGCAGGACCACGAGACACCAGCCTGCAGAACAAAATAACTGAGTGAGAGATTCACTTTTGCTGTTGAGCAAGCCTGCACAAGGTTTTTACAAGATACCTCTGCCTCATCCCTGCTGGTTGCTCTCAAAGTGTTCATTACCAAAGTTTTGTCCACCAGTATCAACAGGAGCAAAATTTAGAAAAAGCTCCTTTGTGCTGTCCTATGGATGAACACAGAGAAGAGCCAAGGAGCTCACAGCTTTCCAGCCCACCYKAATCCCCCTGGCACACCARCCCCTTCCCCTGTGCAGAGCCAGCYCCCTGTGGCATTTGYCCTGTTCWGTGTCCTTTGMATCCAGCCYGGTCCTTTTACCAGCTGCTGTGTCAAGGAAAATGTTGAAGTTGTGGTCTGTGACAGGAAAGAAATGTCTGTTTTTTGGTACAAGCCCACGTCTGTCCCCTGCCATGTCCTTCCTGGGTGATATCCAGGCCGTGCTCAGCGTCGTGCAGGGGAGGGTCCATGGTCTGGTGGGATTTACTGGGATTTACTGGGATTTACTGCCTGTGGATGCGAAGCCACAGCCTCCGCCGTAGACCTGGAGAGAGACAGTGTCCATCAGTCCCAGGGTGCCCTCCCAGCTCACCATCCCATTCCAGGGCTGTCCCAGGGGCTGGTACCCCGAGGATGCTGGCAGGACACTCACGGTAGAGGTGAAGGGCAGTGGACACCAGGCCCAGCAGGAGGAGCAGGACACCAGCRGCCAGTGGGATCCAGACCAGGGGACTGCAGGGACCTGGAGAGCAGGAGAGGAATCAGCACCCTGCCCTGGCAGCTTTGGGGATGGAGTGTGGGGTGGGAAAGGAGAAAAGGTCCTCAGAGGA
The DNA here is from genome assembly GCF_030028575.1 of Malurus melanocephalus. NCBI lineage: Eukaryota > Metazoa > Chordata > Aves > Passeriformes > Maluridae > Malurus > Malurus melanocephalus. Next base: position 225,523 of record NW_026623754.1, on the reverse strand, counting down.
GCGGTGGAGGATGTGACCATCACCCTGGGGTGTCCTTTCAAGGATGAAATTACAGGATCACAGGATGGGTAAAGCTGGAAGAGACCACAGTGGGTCATCTGGTCCAACCTCCCTGCTCCTGCAGGGTCATCCCAGAGCACATGGCACAGGATTGTGTCCAGATGGCTTTTGAATATTTCCAGTAAGGGACACTTCACAATCCCTCTGTTCCATTGCTCAGTCATGCTCACAGTAAAGAAGGCATTGCAGGGAACACAGTTGTGAGGTCACGATACCCTAAACTGAAATACATCCTGGCCCCTAAATCCATGGATACCCCAGGAAATCCCTCCTACAGGCAGAGAGCAGCTCCATCCAGAGCTGTGGGTCTAGCTGGACCCAGACACTCACTCCTTCAGGGTGGCATTGTGGCTGTCCCCAAACCAGGACAACATTTGGCTGAACCCTGGAGACCCCAAGAGCTCAGCAAACCCCTTTTTCCCAGGAGCCTGAGTTGAGCCAGTGCCATACCTTTCCTGCTGGCAGCTTTGCTTTTGGTTATCCGTGGAACAGGGTTTTTGGTAACCGGTGCCTGCGTGGTTTTTGGAGGCAGAGGCAAAGCATCAACTGTGGGAAAATGAGAAAAAGAGGGTGGTGAGGGTGGCACTGAGKGCAGCAGAGATCTCCAGCAGCAGGCAAGAAGGGCTGGGAATTTTACCCCTTGGAACAAACCCCAACCTGTGACCCCTGCAAAGGGCTGTGTCACCCAGAGGGGTTGAGAACTTGACCTGAGCCTCTCAGTGGTCACAAAAGTTACCAAGAGCTTTAAAAAGTGTTAGTTAAAAAATGTACCAGGTAAAGAAGGCTCAGGCAGGGAAAAGCCCCCAAACTTGCTTGAGTGACATTTGCTGCCAAGCATTATCTCATCAGCATTGCACAAAATCGTGGGTAGCAGGAGATTTCAGTAGTACTGGGACATTTTAAGGGATCCCTGGACCTTTTCCTTATTCAGATTGCTCTAATTTTTTGCTCAGCATTTGATAATTTTTSTTCCTGATAAAATGAGGGCAGGATTTATTATGGTGTAGCTGAATTACAGTGGAGCACATTCATTTCTCAGTAAAGTTGGCCAGGAAAATATCCCAGTAATGTCCTTAAATAGCTGCATGTCTGACTGCTCAAACCACACWTATTCAGAATTTTTGGTGATTCAAAACTGAGTGTTTTTCGGTTTCTATCCAGGATGTAAATTCCTACAGAAACTACCATTCTTTTGCAYGAAAAGCTGAGACTAGGATTTATCTGGGCAACTTTCCCTTACATTATAATAGACTCAGAGAAAAGAAAAAGACGATTTGTTTTATCATGAGTACTAAAAGCAAAAATTGAAAATATCCAGCAAAGCCTGAATCCTCCCAGAGCACCTGCTGCTGTTTACTTTTTAATTGAATTGTCCTTGATCAAACTGAATTTCAAGCTTGTTTTTCATGCTCTGCAAAGAGATATGTGCCTGGCTAATAAAAAAAACAATTCCCCCTTATCTTAAACCGGCTTTTCTCATAGTCTGCAAGAATCCAAAAGAGATTTCTCAGTCCGTTCAAGGTGCAGAGTATATTCACAAAAAAAACCCAGAAAAATTAGGCCACCAGGCTTTAGAGTCAGAAACTGTAGCGGCATTTTGGTTAAATAAATTATTTGTATCTTAAATAAGTTATTTGTTTCCCTAAAAGTGAGAAAAAAAAAAAAAAAAAAAAACCAAGAAATCTGAGAGTGAGAAAATATAATTTAACCCNNNNTACTTTAAATGCATTCATTTTTCTGCATCAACTCCTGCTCTGTGGTCAAAGGGAAAATAGGCTGAAAAGCACTTTTGTATGACCCAGATGTCTGTAAAGCCTCTCTTCCCCCATGACACCTGCAGAAAACTCTGATTTCTGATTTCTGCTAGGAGCTCCCCGGGGAAAGTGGGCTGTGAGCCTTGAGGAATAAATCCCATTTCAGTCTTTTTTGTGAAGGATGATCTTGAAAGCTGCTCTCAGATCCACCCCAGAGATGTGAGGGGTGATGTTCTTTGGCCTCAATGCTGCTCTTGTCTCTTGGAGTGAGGGTAAGGATGAATTATGGCATGGAAGGACCTGTGAGCTGAGCAGGGCACACACCCWGCCTCTCACCCAAAGTGCAGCAGGGCTGAGAAAAGCACAGGCATGACAATATCCCACCTTCCCATGGAAATCCTAAAGCACCAGGACCAACGCTGAGCTCAAGGCATGCCCAAAGCAGAGCAGCTGCTGATGGCTAAAGGACTATCACATGCAGCTGACCTAAAATTTAGCTAATTTCTGTATTTTCTGCTTTGTCCGGTCTCGTAGATCTCTTCAGAAAACCGCCGAGCCCCAATGTTGCAGCTCAAAACTGGGAACAATCTACCAAAACTCATCATCCTTTACCCAGGGGACCTCACCAARCCTGCTGGTGGCACATTTTGGAAGYCCAGGGGTGCTGCTTACCCACGCTGAGCCGTGTCCCGCTGCCCAGGAGGAGCTGGGAGGAGTGGGACACRGAGCAGTAGTAGGTGCCACTGTCTGAGGGATGGAGGTGGCTGATGTGCAAGCTGTAGGAGCTCTGGGACCTCGCCTCCTGGACACTAAAYTTGTCCTGGCTCACGTTTGCACCGTATGTAGCTTTGCCCAGCGTGTTGGAAAATACCAAGAACTCGAAATGTTGCCTCTCCTGGCTCCAGCGGTACCAGTACACCCCGGTGTGCTCCTTCTTCAGCTCGCAGAGGATTTCTGTTTTGTTGTTAGTTTGGGTTAAAATATGCTCTGGAGTTTGGGTTAAAAGTAGATTTGCATAAAAACCTAAGGAAAAAAAGAGACAGTGATACACAGTTATTGTTTTTATTTTGTTATTTTTCTTCTGGGCTAAGGATAGATTTTCCTTACGGGCTTAATAAAATGAAGCAGACACAGACCAGGGGATCACACCAGTGAGAAACAGGAATATCTTTATCAGGATGCTCCCATTTTCCCTCAAAGGCCTTTTTGGCTTCCTCAGGTATGTTTTATCGAGCCTAGTTATACAGTTTCTCTGAGTTTTCTCTGTAAATACTCATTTAAGGAGAAAGCTCATTGTCAGGTAGAGGGATGGAGGGATGATTTTGAGAGTGTCCTCGGGGTTGTATGTGCAGGGAAGGGCAACCCCATCTGCACCTCTGGATACCCCTCCCCTGCCCTCCTTAACTTCTTCATTTTTCAGAGATTTCACCTCTCTTTCAACATATTTTTTGTGCCTCTTAACTGATTTACCAGGTTTTTTTTTTTAACAGATACAACACCAACGAACATCTCAGGAGCAGGAAAAAAGACCAAAAAATGTGCAAAACATCTCAAAATGAGCCAATTTTATATTAGTTTTCAGACAGTAATATTTTTCAAAGGAATTTTGAGACATGGRGAAGGAGAGGGAGTGAGGGGTAGCGGTGAGGTTCAAAGTTTTGATTTGGCATCGCATCGCCCTGTTTGGGCTTTGCAGCTTTTGTGAAAATTATCTGAGCCTTGTTTGGCTCAGACAGATGTGAGGGGTGTCTGTGTGAACGAGGATGGTGTGTCCTTGTGGAAATGACAACAGGTAACTTGTGATCTTTGCTGTTCAGCAAACAGTCCTGCAAMGCTGCAGATACTGCGAGACCGAGTGAAAAACAGCCCTGTGAAGATAAGGATACTCCYGCTTCCCCCGTCTCTTTCCCAGGCAGGTTTTAAAGCTGTGAAAAAAGCTCAGTAATACATGTTTCTCGTATTTTTCTTTTTTACTTTAAAATGCTTCTTTTTCTTCAAAATCCCAAAGCTGCTTGCAGCTGTTTTTGTAGCCTCGTGCAGCCCTGCAATCCCAGTGGTGTGGGATGGGTTGGCGTGACCCAAGAACAGTTAAAGCCATCACTGTGGCACAAAGTCCTGATGTTTCCCATGTTCCTGATGTCACAGAGGCAGAGGAGAGGGCTCTGGTGACTGACAGGGGTCCAGATCCTTCCTCTGTCCCCACACCAGTGACCCCATCACTGCCAGTGCTGCAGAGCATTGATGGCACAATGCCAAAATGCAGGGGTGGCACAGCAGCTGCAGCATTTCACCACATTCTCTGGCTCGGTGACAACATCAATGTCTCCTTATTATTAAAATACATAATTTTCAGGTTTTAGAGCATAATAATCTTAAATTTTGCTCTGTCAAATACCAGCGTGTTTTTTAGGGGATGAAATGTGTGTGGCCATGGAGTATGGGGGCCTCAGGTTCTCCTTGAGTGCTCTGAGGTCTGGCTCTGCTGGGCATCGGAAATGTAACTGTCCATGAAAAGCTTTCCTTGAGCTGGAGACACTGTCAGATAAGTCAGAAAAGATAAAGAGATCCTGGAAAATCTCATCTCAGTGCCAGTGGTCAAGCTAGGGGTGAGCTGAGATGGAGATGGAGCAGAAAASCTCATCTTCAGTCATACCTTTAACYCCAAAACCTCCCTGTTCCCTTTCCTGGTGTATATTCAGGGGACCATAAGGAATTACGGTGCTTGGCCAGACCAGCCTGCAACACCTTTTAAATGGTCCCTTTTCCCTTTACATGCATGRCACAAACTCTCATTTATTGAGGTTTTCTCAGCAGGCTCCCCACCATACAGATCTATAGGATATCAGACCTGTAAGGCAGAATGGTTTAATAACACACCAATTCCTGCTCAATTTCYTCTTGGAAAATACTCAGTCTTTGGATGATTAAGAAGAAAATTTGTTTATCTTCTCTGASTTACACAGGCAGTGTAGAGAGGAGCTACTTTGACTTCTCCATCAGCAGCTTCTTACAGTCTTTCTGCATTGAGGGTGCAGCAAAAACTCCGTGGTGTCTACACCATTATGTATTGAAATATGAACATAATATTCTATAATAATCTATAATATTCTCTAATATTCTCGAATATTATAGAATAGAATAGAATAGAATAGAATAGAATAGAATAGAATAGAATAGAATAGAATAGGAGCAGAATAGGCTATTTCAGTTGGGAGGGACCAACAGCAACCATCTTGTCACACTGCCTGACCAAAACCTAAAGCATGTCATTAAAGGCATGATCCAAAATTATGTGGCAACAATATCCTATTAATAGCTCTATACTGTGRTGGTATATTTAAACTTCCAYCRTCCAGAKGCTRTGCAATGCATCCCACATGCTGGAGYGGGGTGGAGGAGAGGCTTCAGCACGATTTTAGGTGCTTTCAACCCTTAAGAGACGTGTCCCTCTTACCTGGGATCTGGAGGCAGATGCAGAGATGGAGCCACAGCCAGGCCATGGTGGTGGACTTGGTGACGGAGGGGTTTTGTGCCAGCTCCCCCTTTCCCCTCACTGTCACCTCTTGGTTCTCCTCAGGAAGTCCTTGTCCCTTTCTGTGTAGATCTCTCACCAAAGGCTGCCAAAGATCATCTGCCACAGCAGCATCCGGAACCTCAGCCCAGCAGCTTCTTCTGCGCAGAGCCCCAAAACCAAAAGTGCATCAGTGTAACAGCCCTGTGCCCTCCAGCACTGCACAGGGTACCACTAAATCCCTTTGAGAAAAGTAAAACCAAGAAAACTCACTGATTTTTGATTATGCTTTCTTCATATTTCACTGTTTAGTTATTCCTCCTTCTTTTAATCGACTTTTRTACTATAAAAAATTACAAATGTAAGAGTGTGGCTTTAAAAGCACACAGGAAAGCATGAWTTTTGGCTGGTTTTTTTCCCTGTTGAAATAAAAAAAGCATTCAAAACAAGGAAAATATGCARTTTGTTTCGTGGGGTTGTTTTCTTCAGCAGAATTTATAGCAGGAGGTGTTTTTCTCTGGGAAGTGCTGAACACCAGACCAAGCTAACACAAAGCAGAGACATGAGGCATCACAAGAACTTTGAAGTCAAGAGCAAGAAACCTGAARCAAGTTTGTAGCTGAAAAACCACAAAAATGAGGAAATTCTGCTGGGGCTCCCCACCTTGCAGSATGCACTGCTTTAGTAGCTGTGACAGCACAGGGCTCACAGGCAGAAATATTTAAATGATAAAATATCAGAATGACTTTGAAATGTCTGTGAGGAAGGAGTTTGAAGCATTTGGGGTTTAGGATTCAAAGACTGAAGCACATGATGTGAAATTACAGAAATGAACTGGTGTCAGCAGCCTTCAACATTTTTATGTTTGGGAAAAAATATATTCATTATTTATTATTTGTATTTATTCACTGTCCTCTTGGCTGCCAGGTGAGATCCAGTTTTCTTTTACATCCCCTTTGTGGAGATACTTGTGGTCCTTACAAGGCCCCAGCAAATCCCCAGAAAGAGGAGCCTCATGTGGGGGCACTGAAAAACCTGCCCCAGGGTTGAGCTGGCAGATGAAAAGGAAAAACAATATTGCACCTTGTACACTGTATGTTTTTGGTCCATTTTGTACCAGATTTTTCCATGCTGCTGTAACACATCCTCTCCCCATTTCTGTGTAAATTGATTTCAGGCTGCTAACTGCAAAAGCCTAGCCACAAAGGGCTCATCTGCTAAAATTTAGGGTGGGCTCAATAGCTCCTTAACTCTTTCCTGGGGCAAAAGGGCAATTTTAGTATTTCCAAACCCATTTCAGTGCTTTTAAGCTCTTGTTTTCAGAGCTGAGCCCTCGAAGTGGGATGTAGCAACACTTGCCTCTCCCATCCTCACTTTCTGCTCGTCTCTCCCCTTTTGTTTCACATCACTTCCATATTGGGGCCTCTCCAGAATGAGGTGAAACTCCTCTTTTTTGGGATAGGGGGGCAGGGAGTGCTTGGTATAAGAAATGCCACTGCAAGTGAATTTTCCCTTCATCCCTGGGGTGAAATCTGTGAGCTGAATCCAACACCCTCAGCTGCTGCAATGGCTGTGTCCCTTTTTTTCCACTGCTGTTGTCACCTGCAGAATCTTCTGGCCTCCTGGCCAGGACAAAAATTTGTCCTCAAGATGGCTTTTGCCATCATTACAACAATTAGGACCTGGATATGGGGATGTTACACTGGGATGATTCCCCAGGATATCGTAACAGTTTTATAGAAAGAAAAAGGAATACGTGCAATGTAAAAACATAACGTACAGGAACATGGATTAAATGTAATTTTTTTTTTTTTTAAGCTGCTGTTTACACAGCAGTGGAGCTGTTTACCAGTGGCCAAGCTGTTCTCAGGACTGGCTGTTTGCTCCTACAAGAAAACATTTTGGAGGAGAGATACCTTTGTCTGGCAGCGTATCACCAACAAAAATCAAAGCACTGTGTGAACGTGCAGGAGGCAGCTGCTGTTTGTAACATCCCCACATTGTTTGGGGCTGCTGTCCTGGGAAGAAAAGGGGAGGAAAGAAGGCTGTAAGTTGATCTTATCTGTTCACACAAGCAAGGTTTGTTGGTGACCTTGCTGGGGAGCAGCAGCTCCTAATCACGAGTGTTTGGCTCACAGTTGGGCCATGCTGGGGGGGAATCGCTGAATTTTGGTGTATTTGCCCAATTTTCCTGCACAATTTCCAGGGAAATTTTATTATTTTTGTGAAATTAAAGACAATCATATCTGTCCTCAGCCCAGCCAACTCCCAGTGGACCCATCCCAGTRGAAAACAGCCCCTCTTCTTTTTTCCAGTCTGCATTCTGCCCACCTCACCATGCTGACATTGATTTCTGGTGCTTTCACCAGATTTTTAAAAAATTTTTTACTACTTCTTTTCCCCCTGTGATGAATTCCATACAGTTAAGTGTTTGTTTTGGGGGGCTGGAGCAAAGCACTGAGGTAGAAGAACAGGATTTACAGCTGAGAAGCAGGACCTGGTTGGGGTTTAGTCTCTGTTAAAACTCCTGTGTTGCAGTGGAGGTAATTGCAGCTGGGTTGTAAATGCCAGGCTAGAGAAATCAGCTGATGTAAAAATCAGGGAAAGGGCATCCTCTCTGTCCTTTTGGGGCTACAAGGGCTGACTTTGGGGTTCAGGGAAGCATCGTCAGCCTCAAGTCTGAGGTTCAACATGGCCAGTACTGCAATACATGGAAATAAGGGCTGCCAGAGATAACAGGGTGCAAGATGGAAACTCCCTGGGACTCAAGCAGCCATGTGTGAACTTTTTTTCCCTTTTTAAATTTTTTAAAATTATTTTATTCTAGTGGAGTGTTTAGCTTCTGCAGTATTTAATAAGAGGTAAAAACAGTAATGAAAATGATAGCATTTTCACTGAGTAAGGTGATTACTACCCTTTTTTTAGTGCAATAGCAGGAAAAMCCCTCAAAACAAGTGTGTCAAATTCTCTAAACTGCTCCAAGCTAAGATGTGGTTTTGTAGGGTGAGGCTGGGGGGGTTCCATCTGCCTTTGCAGGTGCAGATTCACAGCTGTAATTCAGCTGATGCAATATCACAGTGGAGGCTCCTGACACGTCATGGGGTCACCCCAAGGTCCACGCCAGTGTATGATCAACTGTTCTCAGTGGGTTGTGGCATGGGAAAACGCTGCTTTTAAGATAGCAAAAATACCAGATACCAAAATGCATTTAAATTAYGAATGGCATGAAWTTTCCTGTAATTTCATCCACCCCTGGCAAACAGATTTGTGCCTGGGGGGCAGTTTGGTAGGACTGTGTGAGTTAAAGGTGTCAGGTGTGAGCCCCATGTGTGATCTCCCCCCAGACCCCAGGTGCTAATGGGGTGTGCAGTAAATGAGGGGGCTATGGGGGCATTCGGAAGGACAGATTCTCAGAGGACAGGCTCCAGCTCTCCCTCTTCAGGACACTTGGTGCAAGAAAAAGTTTAGTGTGAGCTGTGTCTAATCCTGGCCCTCCCCAAACAGATAAGGGGCAGTGCAGGTGCTGTTGTGTGATCTCCGCTTCCCTAATCAGYGCTGAAGAGGATAAGGAAAGACAAGGAAAGTGTCCTTGGGAAGGCAGCACACGGAGGAGGACAAGCCACCAAGGAAGTAAACACAGGTGTCACCAACCCCAAACAACAACCTGCCATGGCTATAAAAATCACCGGGCTGAGACTTCGTGAGCACCTTCACCTTAAAGGTGCCGGTTCTGCTGGACCTCTGCAGAGACCTTCTCCGAGTTCCTGCGACTGCCGGAGCATTCAGCCAAGGATTGGTGAGATCTTATTATTGGGGTCCTTCTCCGTCTCTCCTTTTCTTCACCCATTCCCGTATCCCTTCCCCGTTCCCTCCCCGGGAGCCGGTGGCTCGCAGCAGCTGCCGGCTCGRCCGCAGCGTCCCGTTCCCACCTTCCTTCTCCCTTCCCTCGTTCCCGGGCTCGGTATCCCCCCGATATTCCCCGGGGAGCTTTCCAGCGGGGCGGGTTGCAGGGTCGCAGCCTTGCTCCGTGGAGGGGTTGGCAGTGCTGGTGTGTTGGAGTAGTTTAGCCCTGAGACGGAGCCGTCTCACATCTCGTGCCCTTCACGATGATGAGCGACATCGTTAGCAGCTGGAAGCTGGAGCAGTTTGTGCTCCAGAAGTGTCTGCCCCCAATTTGGTCACCGGGGTCTTTCCAGGGCCCAGATGCGTACCAGCAGCTGTGCCAGCAGTGGGAGAGCTGGTCAGAGGAGAACAAAAAACCCAAACCCACGAATAAGTGCAAAAAGCGAGCGGCTTTGCAGGGTTTGCTGATGGTAGGCAGGGAGTTGTCCAGGTTGCTAAAGGAGGCTCTTGAGAATGTGCAGAACTTGGAGCAGGCCAAGGAGGAGCTCAGAATGCAGGTGGACAACCTGCAGGCGGAGGTGAATGGTTTGTGCGGGGACTCTCTGCGCAGCGCGGTGGAGATCAACCGGCTGGAAAGCAAACTGGGCCATGAGAAGCAGAAAACAGAGGAGCTGAAGAAAGAGGTTGGCAAGTGGATCGGGGAGACCCACGATGCGCAGAGCGCGGTGCGGGCGGTCCTGCTGGACGTCCAGCGGGACCGGGGCACCGGCCCYGATCACAAGGTTTGCCATGCCAAGATCCAGGAGCTAGAGGCAGAGCTGGGGGTGTCCAGGGGCATTGTGGCTGCCATCAGGGGCAAGAAGAGCCTGATTGGGAATGGCGAGGGGGAGGACTCCCTGGACCCGCACCCGCCCCACTATGATTACGAGGATGATGTGTGGGGTGCCAATGTCCCCACCAGGCCGTCCCCCTATGCTCCTCTGCGGGAGGAGGTGTGCCAGCTGCAGGCAGGGGAGGTAGAGGCTTCCAAAGATAAAAAGGTTCCCCACAATGAGCCAGTCAGCCACGTCCCCCTCCAGCCCATAGACACCAACAGGGCTGTGCTCTGGTTTACCCCCGAGCAGCTCAAGACAGTGGGGAAGATGCTGGGGCCRCTGACAAAGGACACAGCCATTAACTGGCTGTCCAGGGTCCAGCATCTGCCCAAGTGCCAGAGTGGCAACTTTATGAGTGACCTGATAGACATTGTGAGAAAATGTATGAAACCAGATGATTTYGCATCACTGCCGGGGGATGTGCAGATGGGCAATGTCCAGGATATTGGGGACGTCCAGCTGGCCGTGCTGAGGGTGTTCTTCCCCGAGGTCAACCCCTTAGTGCTYTTCCACCAGGAGAAGCAAAACCCCGAGGAGAGGCCCGATGCCTATGTTAACCGTAAAAAGATGCTGTACCAGATGGCCGGGCTGCCTGGTTCAAARGAGTACCCCCTCAATTTTGACAGGCCTGAGTTCAAGGAGCCACTGGTGGTGGGGCTGACACCCCCACTGAGGGTGATTGCTGGTGGGGATGCGGCCAAAAAGCCTCTGTTGGAGCTGGAGCAGATCCTGACCCAGAATTTTGAGCTGCAAAAGCAGGCATTCCCAGGGTACATGCTGGGGGGGAAGAAAGGGAAAACCTCAGCCATGCCTTTCCAAAATGCAGGGATGAGGAAAATGCAAGGAGACAACCAAAAAGATCCCGATGGCAAGGGGGGGTTGGGGAAGGAGAACCAGCAAGGGCTGAGGTTTCAGAAGTCTAACCCTTGGCGGGCTGAGCTGAGGAAGCGCCTGATAAAATACGAGAAACAGGAGGACATTAATGGCTTGCCGGATGCGGAGCTCTTCCAAAAACTGGCCCTGCACGAGGCCAAAAAGCACAGCAGCTCCCACCCCATTGACCCGGGGTCTAAGGCTCAGCAATAGGGCTGCCAGGCACCCGCATCGCCCCTTTTTGTGGCACCGATTAAGACCGATCMGTGGGGGCGCCTGATAGTTGACACAACTATTGGAGGAGGGGTGCTTGGACAAGTGATGTTAATTGATACTGGTGCCACTTATTCAATTCTGAATATGGCCCCYGGCAGAGCCGGGATCTTCCAAACCTCTGAAATTATTGAGTTGAAAGGGCCGAACGGCCAGAAATCCTCAGTGCCCTTCACAGGGCCCGTACCCTTTGAAATTGGCACTGCCAAAGGGTSTGAAAAATTTGGGAAAATGGAAATGAAGGGAAAGCCAGGAATTTTATCCACCTCTACACTGACAAAGGTGGGAGTGGTGGTAGACCTGGCAAACAAAGCGTTGTTGCACTGCCCACACATTGATTTGCCCGTCATCCCGGCAAGCCACAGGGTGATGTCAGTGAAAGCCCCTGAGATCCTGGTGCACCCTGAGTGGGAGCCCCGGGTGAAACGGGTCACAGAGCAGTTCCCCCATGTCTGGGCAAGGAGCAAGCTGGACTGTGGGCAGATTGATGCTGCCGTGGTGGTCAAAGGGCCGGATCCCCCTCCTCAGCCTCAGCCCTGGCTCCCGGCTGAGGCTGAGKACAGCTTGTGGGACACAGTGAAAGCCTTGCTGGGGCAGGGTGTGCTGGTGGAGCAGGAGAGCACCAGCAACGCCCCAGTGTGGCCCCTGCGCAAAGCCGATGGCAAGACGTGGAAGCTGTCAGTTGATTTCAGCACCCTGAACCGAGTCACCCCAGTGCAGACCTCCGTGGTGGTCAAGTACCCCAATGTCATGGCAGCCATCTCCCGGGGATCTGAGTGGTTCTCGGTGCTCAGCTTGACCAGCCCATCATTTGCCATCCCCTTGCACCCTGACTCCTGGCACAAGTTTGCCTTCACCCTCCGAGGACGGCAATTTGCTTTCACCAGAGTCCCCCCGGGCTTCCACAATGCCCCTGCCATCTGCCATGCCCACGTGGGGAGGATGTGGGAGCAGCTCAGCCACCGGGAGAGCGTGCTGTCCTGTGCTGGCGAGGTTCTCATCCACACCCAGACAAAGGAGAAGAACCTGGAGGTGCTGGCAGAGGTGCTGGGGGCTGTCCAGAAGGCAGGCTTTAGGATCAGCCCCACAAAGGCCCAGCTGTGCTGGAAGGAGGTCTCCTTTGTGGGGGTGACCCTGGGGGAGGAAGGGCGCTCACTGGAAAAGCARAGGGTTGAGCTAATACAGAAGATGTTGGCACCGTCCGATGTCACCACCCTGAGGTCCTTCCTRGCTCTCCTGAGGCTGTGCCGTGAGTTCATCGAGGGCTATGCAGAGAAAGCAGCCCCACTGTGCCACCTCCTGAAAAAGAACACCCCCTGGGAATGGGGTCCAGAGCAGGAGGAGGCAGTGAAGGCCTTAAAGGAGAGTGTGGCWCGAGCTCCCGTGCTGGCACACCCTCGGGGGGACAGGCCCTATGTCCTGCAGCTGGCCAGCACGGGGAGGGCWCTGCAGGCCACCCTGGGCCAGCAGCACAGTGCCAACCTGCTCCCTGTAGCCCACGCCTCGCGTCTCCTGACGCCAGTCGAGCAACAGTTCAGTGACTACGAGAGGGAGGTTTTAGCCTTAACCTGGGCCCTGCAGCACTGGGAGTACCTGGTGGGATCAGCCCCGGTGCTGCTGAGGACCTCCCGCACCCCTGTGAGGTACCTCTTGTTGGGAAATGGGGACGAAGGTCCCCTGCGCTACCCCAGAATGGCCAACTGGGCGTTGGCGCTGACCAACAAGGAGGTGCCTGGGGACCCCTCAGCTGGTGCCTTCAGGGTGGTCATCAGTGGAGAGAGGGATGGGGAGGAGCCGGGGGTCTCCCTCACAGGCCCCAGGCCATGGCGGGCACCCCTGTTTGAGAGCAGCCTCAGCCTGGAGGAGGCCAAGGACAGAGGTTACGTCGTGTGGTTCGTAGACGGGTCCAACTACCACGAGAACGGGGTGCCCTACACCGGCTTTGCCGCCGTCAACCGCGGCACCGGGGAGGTGGTGAAGGGCAAGTGCCTGCCGCACTCCATCCAGGCCGCCGAGCTGGTGGCTGTGATGGCCGCCCTGGAGAACACGCCGGCAGACCAGCCGCTGGCCATCTTCTCCGACTCGGGTTGGGTGGTGCGTGTGGCGCTGGAGTGGCTGCCCCTCTGGAGGGAGAGGGACATGCAGACCGCCGACGGCAAGCCTGTCACCTACGCCAAAAAGCTGCTGTACCTCGCCAGGCTGGCGGAGCAGAGGGCGCGCCCGGCCCAGATCATTAAAGTCAAAGCCCACAAGAAGGGAACGGAGGARGCCAAGTGGAACAAGGAGGCCGACACCCAAGCCAAGCTAGGGGCTAAGGAAGGGCTGATGTGGAAGGCCAGCAAGGTTTCGGAGAATGGCCCCGTGTCGGTGGCTCCAGGCAGGCACTGGGAGAGTGTGGATCTGGTGGGCTTGCAGGCACAGGACCCCCGGCTCTGGGAGCTAGCRCAGGGCAGGGAGTACAAAGGCTGCAAGGTGTGGAAGGATGTGTCGGGGCTGGTCCTGGCGCGCAGGGAGGGGACGGATTTCCCSGTCTGGGTGGTGCCTGAATTTGTCAGGACAGAGCTGGTGGCCCTGGCTCAYGAGCAGGGGCATCTGGGGACAGACAAGACCATGGTGAGGCTGCAGGGCGCGGGTTGGTGGCCCGAAATGAGAGAGGATGTGGAGAGGTACGTCAGCAACTGCCTGACGTGCGCAGCCAACAATCCCGATGCCAAAACGGCCAAAGCCATCCTGGGCCACCAGAGGGTGTCTGGGCCGTGGAGCAAGCTGCAGATGGAGTTTATTGGCCCTCTGCCCCAAACAGCCCAAGGCAACAAGTATTGCCTGGTGATCAGTGATAGCTTCACCCAGTGGGTGGAAGCATTCCCAGCTCGAAGCGACTCGGTCAATGCGACCGTGAAGATCCTGATAGAGCACATCTTGTCACGGTGGGGTGTCCCAAAGGAGATCCACTCAGACCGTGGGCAGCACTTCATCAGAGAAGTCACCAAAGGGGTGTGCCAGGCCCTGGGCATCAAGCAAAAGCTTCACATTGCGGGGTATTTCCATAAGCCCATCTCAGCAGAGGGGCCAAACCAACCACTGAAGACAGCCCTGAGGAAGCTCCTGAGCCAGCAAAGGAAAGACTGGGATCATAAACTCCCACTGACCTTGCTGGCACTRCGGGGGGCCCTGGCATCTCAAGCACATTCTCCCCCGAAATTTCCTCCTCCAAACCCGAAGCTTCTGCAACACTGGTGGCGAGGAGGGGAGCCCCCGGATGAAATGCAGCCCCGCGTGCTGATGGACAGGTGGGTCCAGGACATGCTGAGGATGGTGTCAGCCACCTACCACCAACTTGCCTCGGTGCAGGAGACCAGCATCCCCAAGGTGGATAAGCAGCTGGGAGCACTCCTGCGCCCTGTGGAGTGGAATACGGGGGATCTAGTGACATACCGAGGGGTTAGAGAGAGGAACCAGGTGCTGGAACCCCAGTGGATGGGGCCTGTTAGGGTTGTGAACAAGGCCAGCCCCTCTGTGTACCAGGTAGAAATCAGAAAGGAGGCAAAAAGGCAGGAAAAATGGTTCCATTCTTCACAATTAAAAGCATGGAAGGGAAACTAACGGGGCTGGAGAGCCCGCCTTGCTTATGTTTTGCAGATAAAGGAAAATGGAAGGCGATTGTGACCAGCGGGAAGGGCGAACTTCGTGGCATCACCAGCCCTGTTTGTGCTGCGGGGAAAATGGTTTCAAATTTGTGATTGCAGGATTTACTTTGCTTTCTGGTATGTGCATGATGCTGAGCACCCAATGTGTCCAAGCCACCCATCAGCACCTTGGACAAAACGTCATTCGTTCTCACTTAGAAAGGCACCTTGACACCCAGGCTGCAGCCCAGCACAGGGTTAGGAGGCACACAAAAATTGGGACTGATTGGCCCTGGTCCCAAGCTTACATAAAACATACAGGAATCATGGGATTAAATTCTAACAAAGGCTTGAATTTGTCAACAGTGGTTATGCATGGGGCAGAGGTATACTTGGAAAACGAGTGGGGCTGGGATAGCACAAACAGACTTCCACAGCTGCTGGGGAGGGTGGGACAGCAGATGAAGGTGGGGTGCAGGGTAATTAATGGATCCACTCACCAGCGAGTAACTCAAATCTCTGTAACYGAAGTAAAAACCAAGAAGAATCAGAAAAAAATCTGTGCTGTGGAAAAACTGGACTGCTGGTACAATTTTACTTTGGCCCAGCCAGTGTTTGTGGTCTGCCTCTGGGCAAACAACAGCATGGGGCTGTCCTTTAAATTCAAGATCAGCACAACTCCACCTTCCTTTGCTGCCATTAAGATCTCAAAGTGCCATTTTCTGTCCTGGCGTGTGGCCCCATATGTCGAAATTGGCAACCAGGTAAAATTGGAAATTAAATACTCCCAAGAAAGTGTAACTCAGCCGATGCAAATTGATGGCACCGCTGTGACTGTCACAGCCCCTAACAGCCACAAGTGGATCATCCCATTGCACTGCCTCCGTGAGAGCAAAACACTCGATAGATCTGAATTAGATATGGAGGCTTCATGGTATAATCAGGATTACGGACGCTGCCCACACCTGATYGTTACCCTCCAGGTGTGGTGTCGAGGAAATCTGAGCATAAAAATGTCCCCTGAGTTTGGAGGAAAGTGGTGGATAGGAGGCCCTGAAGGTTTTAAAAAAGAATTTGCCATCCTTGCTGTCTTGCCCCCTTTTGTTTCCAAAATAGGTCCTTATGTAGTGAAGGAAAATCACGTCCAGGAGTTGCTGACTGGGCCTGTCCGGTCGCTAAAGAAGGTGGTGCTGTCTCTGTCCACTGTTAACATTTCCTCTGTCAGGCCACACTGTGCCCCCTTCCTGTCCACTCTGCACACCGGCTGGCTGGCATGGCTCCACAGCCGCTCCATCCAGGGCACTCGGGCCAGGAGGGACCTGCTGGCCACAGCTCTGGGAGGAGGAGGTGCTGGCCTGGGAGTCCTCAACAGCATGAACGCMGAGGTCTTGGCAAACAAGCTGGAGGCCGTCACCTCGGGCGTGCAGGGYCTCCTCAAGCCTCTGAATTCATCCCTGTCCGGCCTCGGGATGGGACAGTGGCTTGTGTCAGAGGTGCTGCCCACCTGGGAACAAATAAGTGAGAAAGACCATCAGGTGCTGTTGCGAGCCCTGGGCATCGAACAAAACAACGTCTCTCTTGCTCTTAGCTGCATCCAGGCCCAGATGTGGGTGCAGAGTGTCGTTGCAGGTATCCTGAGAGACGGCGACAACGGCGTCCTGCCCACCGAGATCCGAAAGATCGTGTGGGACGYGGCCACAGAGAAGGAGCGGCGGCTCCAAGCCTGGTGGAGGCTCGTCAACTTCACCCACGACCAGGCCCTCAACGCCGTCATCGCCCACGTCCTCACTGTGGCGGATGCTCGCATCGAAAAGGTCTACCCCATCGTGGCCCTGGGGGTTAACACCAAYGGGTCTGTGCTCTACCCCCTGGAGCACCGCATGTGGGCCAGGGTGTCTGAYGGGAGGTGGCAGACGGTAGATCTGGAAGCCTGCATTTTGGAGAGGGGGCTGGGATTCATTTGCGAAGATGATGCCCTTAAGGCGAGTGACGTGTGCTTTGACACCAAAGAAGGGGTGTGCCATTTTGAGATCAGCCCCGGGAGCAGTAACAAAACCGTGTTAGTGTATGTAGGGAAAGGCTGTGTGTGCTTCAGAACGACGTGTAAATACGTGCAGATTAAYGAAGCTTACAACCAGACCGTGTTTAACGACTCCAATATGTGTGCTTGCAATGTAGCTACTATTAGAGGCTGTGATTTTGTGTATAAGCYGCCTGTGTTTACTAGCCAGTTGCTAATCAGAAACTATACCTTGTATCGTAGTATAACCCCGACCCCCATCGGTATGGATTTATCCCTTGTTAAAGAAATGTTAGAGCATGCCAATTTGCAGCAGCTGCTAGAAAATGCCAAGGCCGAAGCRAAAAAGATCCTAATAACCGTTCACCACGATGGTAAAGTTATAAAACAGGTAATGGAACGGATTAAGAGGGCGGGAGAACACCACTGGTGGGAAGTTTTTTTTGGCTGGTCCCCCACGGCCGCTGGCATTTTCAACGCGCTGCTGCACCCCGTTGTAGTCATACTGCTGATGCAAATCTGTGTGTGCTTTGCCATGGTAGCCACTTGTTACTGGATGAGGCGGGTGAAGCTCGGCATTGACAGCCAGCTGGAAGGGCTGGAAATGGCCAAGCGCCTCCTGAAATAGTCAAGGGCAAGACTGGGTTGGCCTCTGTGTTTGCCACCAAGAAGATCTTTTGGCTCCGCTGTTGGCTGCAACCCAGTAGGCGTTGAGCGGTGGGGACACACGCCATGCCAGACCTTGATGAGAGGGATGGCCTTCTCTGCTACCAGAGGGCCACCCAGGAGGGGAGGACAGGCCAAGCAGCCTGCAGATGCCGTGAGTCACAGAATGGCTGAGGTTGGAAGGGACCTCTTGAGGGGTCTCAATGAGTCCAAAGCCAYCTGCTCAASCAGGGTCACCTAGAGCAGATTGCCCAGGACTGTGTTCACCTGGGCTTTGACCATCTCCACAGATGGGGGCTCCACAACTTCTCTGGGCAAACCCGTTTCATTGTTTGATCACCCTCATAGTAAAGAAGCAAAAGTTAGCATAAGTAACTTGTTTTTGAACCTTCCATCCCCAAATGCTAATGTTAAGAAGCTGCTCTTGTGTGRTTTAAGAGTCCTTAAGCCAAGGAGATGAGGTTAAGGAAAGCCTAGGACAGTGTCTGTAGAAAGAAAGAGAAGAAAACAACACCTGAACTTGGAAAAGCACCCATTGAAGACAGCAGGGGTGTGACCAACCTCAAAGACTTGGAAAGATGTAAAAGATGAGTAGAACAGGAGACACTGTAATCACCATGGACTTTAAGGAGCTGAATCCACATGGACCTTTGCAGCAATTACCTCCAGGTTCCCAAGACTCCCAGCACGTCTGGCCAGCGGATTGGTGAGATCTTGTTTTCAGAGCCTGGACATCACTGCTTTGCTTTGCTTTTCTTAGTTGTGCACATCCACAATAAATCTGTCTGTTAGAGWATGAACTGTCTGTTTAATCATTGCCTCTCAGCTGCTCACTACCAGGCTTGTAGCTTTGGCTATGCTGATATGGAGAAATCCTGGTAAAAAGAAAAAATGTGGGTTTTTTTCCCTTTAATAGGCCCAGAGCCCTCATTTGCTTTTTGACTGCAGAATATTCACTCAAACACAAAGATTTCTGCCTTGAGCTGCAGAAAGGGGCTCCAAGCTGGTGCATGAACCCACTCCCCTCTTTCTCTGCCTCTCCCCACCTCCTTCTCTCCCTTGACTCTGAATACAGAAAGAGCCTCAAAATATAGGTAGGGTGTCTCAAACAATTAAAAAACATGGGCAATTTCAAAAACTAGATTAACCACCTCATTTCCAGCCTGTGTTCAATTTCATCTCAGAGGTGCTGCACTGTCTGAGAATGAAGCAGGGGGGTGGGGGGTTACACAGACAAAAAGACCTTTGCAATTCAGGTTGAAATAAATAGATAAAGTCCTTTAGCCCAGAAGAAATTGAGTAAAAACTTAGACATTAATTTAAAACTCACTTTTCACAAACACTAGGCTGAGAAGTGTGAAGAAATGGCATAGGTGTTTTAAAGAAGGTGCAAAGCTTTGATAAAGACACTTTCCCTTAAAAATACACATTATAACTGAGCTCATGAAAACACGAATAAATAAATCATTGTCCAAACACACAGAAATCCATTTTTTCCTCACCAGGAATCAAAAATACACCCCTTCACCCTTGGGATGGGAGGCTGAACTCTCCCTCCAGCCCTTCCAMCTGGCTAGGAAAGGGTCAGTAGCTGGTCCCCTCTATGCTCTGCTGCTCCCTTCAGTTTCCCCATCACAAAGCCTCACAGAAAACACATGGTTATTTTGGTTAAAGCACCTTTCTTACTTGTTAACACCTCACATGTTTCATGAGAATTAATTTCTCAGTGAATAATTACACTTTTATACAACGCCTTTACCCCTTGAACCTATTTTGGGAGCTTGTTGGGAAGAAACAAAAAAATACAGAAATTTTATATTACCCACTCTTGAGTCCCAAACATACACTGTGAGAGTGGCCCAGCAGAGATTAGCCCTGGGATGGTGGCACAGCCACAGGAAAAGGGGTTCCTACACCTGCACAGAGGTTTTAGCTGAGCACAGACCCCTGCAYGTGCATCCTCTGCAGCTGCACTGAGCTGCTCCCCCTGCACAGCGGGCTCACGTGTGCATGTGGGTTTGGAAAGTTTACAAAATGATGATTTTTTTCCCCCCTTTACTGTCATTTTTTTTATCACCACAAACCAAGGAGGGCTGTTTTCACAGTAGCAGCGCTATTGCTGTGGCTGTGACACACTTTTGGGGGGCAGGATCTCAGGCTTTGTTTGCTTTTCCAGCAGTTTCAGCAGGTCCCAGAAAAGACTCTACCCAAACTTGCCTGCTTTTCTGAGTCAAATGAGTAACACAACGGGATTTATGCCCTGGTGTTTTGCCCTATACTCTCTTAGGGTTTAGSGGATTCTGTCCATGCAGTATGAGAAATCTGTGGCCTRTAGAAGCMCCWGATCCATCCCCAATATTCTGACTTYCCTTGGCTCCAACTGGGCAGATCAAAGAGGCAGTTTTCAGCTCTAGCCCAGCCTGGCTGCCTCTGTTTCATGCTGTAAGCAGGACAATAGCCCCACTGACCTGGCCCCATGGCAGTAATTCAGATTAAATTCTGAAAAATTAGGAGTTAAGGGATTATTGAGAAGCAGTTTTGACTCAACCCGACAAGTGATGTAAAAAGAAGCCTTTGGGGAATCCTAAAACTGCTAGGGTCCTCTGAAGAGTCAGAAAAAGCCCATAAGGGACAGAAAAGTACCAAACATATAATTGAACCCAAGGTAAATGCAGATCTCTGGATAATCTCATGAGACTGCAGAGATACGTCTCTTATTTCTCTTGTGTACCTGGTGTGATGGACATTTTCTGCTGCTGCAGAGGATCCTGGTGGCTTGGGAAGGTGCTCTGCAGTCACCCAGAGGTGCCACAGCAGGTCCTCACTCCATCTGAGCAGACACAGAGCTCCATCTTCCCCAAAACAAAGGTGAGTGGCTGTTTGGAGATATCTGACCATGGCCAGCTCCAGAGCCAGCCTTGGGGTGAGGACTAACAGCTTCCCTGAATCTAAACATCCCACAGGGGCTCAAATCAAATACAGAAGGAATTTGTACCTGGGTTATCCTCTGGCTAAGCTTGTAGCTGAGTGTGTTGCACAGAAAAAGCTCAGGCTTTGATTTCCCAACCCCAAACAGATTAACAGCACTGTATTTTCAGAAAAACATTCAGCAGAGCTTGGAGCTCTTTGAGTGGGGGGTTCTGCCTCTGAAATCCTAAAGGCTATCACGGCTCATTTTACACCTCTTTGGGCAGGACCAGCTGGGCAGATCCCTCTGTCAGAGTTGCCTTTCACACCTATCATCAGCATTTTTATCAAAGTCACTTTCCAGTGAAAACCTTGCCTTTCAGACTCAAGGCTTGGCCACGGCTCTTTTTTTTTCTGGTCTTTCCTCCTTGCTCTTCCCTCTTTTTTACCTCTAACTTTTACCCCTTCCTCCACCAGCTTCTTTTCACCTTCCTTAACACCAGTTTTCTTGCACCTCAGGTGTGGCTGTCACTGCAGATTGTCCTTCAGGAGTGAGGAAGCCTCAGGGACAGTGATAAAAGTGCAGTGATAGAACCTGGCACATCACAATTTGTTATGTATGGGCATGAGGGAAGAAATGAGCTTTAGGAGGAGGAATAAGGAAGATCATCAGGACTCAGAGACACAATGAGGAGAATTGGTTTGTGAGTTAAAGTCCTGGGTAGCTCATCTGGGATGTGGGACAGATTCTGGTTTGTGATTTTTTTTTCTCTTTCAATAGAGTCCCAGAGAAATTCTGTGATGTGCCAGCACTCAGCATGAAGGGAGATGCTTGATTTATTCCTCACAGCAGCCTCAGGAAGTGATCAGATATACATCAACCAGGCTGAGAAGGGTCATGAATAACTCAATAACTCAGCAGGCGGTGTAGTTTACTCTTAGGAGTGGTGAAATGACTAAAGATGCATCCTGCAGAGGGAATTCCTGTGGGTTCACTCATCTTCTTAAAAATAAAACACAATTGAAACAAATTCCAATTTTGAGAGCTCTCGTTAGCATGACTGTTGAATTTGGCAAGAGTGTAATTAAGAATTAGGCCTTTTACAGCAGGGCTCAATCAGCTGCTCTCAGCATCTTCACCAGTGGATGGGAGTCACAGGTACCTGGAAAGAGAACAGAAAGACACAAAGTTATTTGGAATGGTGCAGGCTAGAAGACATGGAAGAAAATATCTGCTTTAAAAACCTTTATGTCATCCTTGCTCTCGTGAGCAAATGTGGTAGTAATGCTACAAAGATGCTTGCTTGCCTATGTTTGCTTAAGCAAAAGGCATTAGAATATCTGTAAAACACTGCTAAAAATAAAAATAAAAATAAAAATAAAAATAAAAATAAAAAACCAAAGTTTCATTTGCTTTAACAGCACAGACACCAATGAACAAGAAAGCACCACCATAGCAGCAGTGGTATGTGCGTCCTCACTTCCTTCACAGTTGATCAGAAACCTTGTTAATCTCAACCCAGCTAGGTGCCAGAGCAGTAAAATCATAATGAAAGGTGATGTAGCTGTGAGATGAGTGCTGGAGAGCAGATAAGGCCACCCAGAGATGAACACCAGTTTGGGGGGGCTGTCTCAGCCTCCTTTCCTTCAGCAGCTGGTGCTTTTTGCTGCTCTGAGCCCAGAGTGGAGAGATGAAAGATGTGCAGGGCTGTGCATCCCCTGTTTGCAGCTGCAGGGCAGGCAGGGGCTGGCTCACACAACACCTCCACCACAGGCACAGCCGGGGTCGGCACCCAGCACCCTTGAGCTAGAAAAAAATAGAGAATGAAAGAAGCTGTAAACAAACCAGGAGGCAGGCAGTGAAGCAGCTGGYTTCACCTTCTCCATCTGATTTGAGAGGGGTTTTTCTGAAAGCAAAGCCCCTTCCATAAAATCCGCTCATTTTGAGAGCAATTCTGAGGAAATGAGTCCATCTCCTTGTTTAGGCTGTGAGTACAGACATGGGATAGCTGAGCAGGGAATAGACATGCATCTCAAATTTTCAAAAAATATCACAGAACTCTAAGTGCTTGAACAGACTCAAATGCCAGCAATGCCAGCTGCTGGCCATCCACAGAGGGTCCCAAAACCCAGACTTTATTTAAATCTGATGGGATCTGATGTTGTTTTGCAGGTTACAACGCTGCTATTGTGGTGTTGATTTCACATCAGCTTCCCAAGAATCCTCCACCCTGAGCATGACTGCACGGAGCAGGAATGGAGCTCAATGTGAAGAACATTGAGCACRCTCAAATTTGAATGCTACACACAATAAAGGTGAAAAAGGTGCCTTCCCAAGGGGCCTTGAGGTCTCTGCATCACTGACATGAGCTACTGGGCCCAGGGATCTCTGTGCATGATCAGATGGTGAGCCCAGCTGAGGCCTGGGAGAAACCCATGAAAGTTGAGTCCACAGTTTCCTGGCATGGACTCACATGAAATACAACACAAAAACTTCTACTGACCGCTAGGAAGTGGGCAAAAGAGCCAAATCTTGCAAGCTGCTGAGCAGTCTCACATTTCAATGCTCAAACTGATGCCTTAGGAATTTAGCTTCTTTATTTTTCATGTATCTGTAATCCTGTAATTCTTTAGTGTATGACTCTAGAYTCCATATACAGTGCTGAGCTCCTGTTCTCCCATTCTTTTAGACAAAACAATTCCTCTCTAGGCCTGAAACTCAAGGACACCTCACTGTATCAGGCTTCAAGATATGTAAACAACAGAGAATTGGGGGGAGCCAACTTGGAGTCAATGACTGCATTGGCTGCAGCTGCAATTGGAGGATTCAGCCCCAATGTGCAAATGGAGAGAACTGATTAAGCATGAAAAACCCATGAGCCATTGTCCATTGTGGGTGCAGCCCCTGGGTGGGCTGGGACTGCCCTGAATGGCCCTGAAGACCCTTCAATAAATGTAACTGCTTTTTATTCTCTGAATTTTGTCTAGCTTTTAGGGTAACTGGATTTGGGCATTGAGTGACTCATTTGTCCAGACAGAAATGCAATTTCTTGGTGTTGCAGCAGCACAGGAAATGCCAAGCAAGAGAGGGAGCATTACTGGGGTGAAGCTGAGCAAGGCAGAGTGATTTATTATATTTTTTAAGCACAACAGCTGGCTATGCCCCCAGCATAAGAGGGATGTGAACCTGCTGGAGTGAGTCCAGAGGAGGCCATGAAGATGCTCAAAGGGCTGGAGCACCTCTGCTATGGAGAAACGATGAGAGAGCTGGGGCTGTTCAGTCTGGRGAAGAGAAGGCTCTGAGGAGGCCTTCYAGCAYCTTCCATCATCTAAAGAAGCTATATATATAGACTGATAAAACACAGTTCCAAAAGACACATCTTGAGGGAAAAAAAAACTTAGCTATAAGCTGGAGCTATCACTGCCAATATATTTCTSACTTATCACAATATTATTGATAACTGTGATTCAATAATTTGGAACACAAATTTATAATGTAGATGGTTTGGGGAAATCAACCACTTATGGGAAAACAACTTAATTTCAACTGTTTGTTAGRTAAGTGCTCATAGCACTGCTGGGAACTGTTTCATTCTTAATTCTAAGAAATCCTACTTCACTTTAAAGGAGTCTTTTAAATCTCCCCTCTCTCCCACACAAAAAGATTTTCAGTTTCCCCCACAGCTCTCAGAGAGAAAAAGCCCACAGTGTACTATTCCTTTCATAATCCCCCCAGGGAGAATCTGGTTTAATTTCAAACTTTCATATCTCAAGTACAGAAACAGCAAATGCCTGAGTCTGTCGATGCAGGAAGAAAAGGTCTGTGACCTGAAGGTCTGTGGTTTTGCCAGGTGTTGTTAAGTATCAATTCTGCAATGRAGCCCAGCTGTGAGACAAATGGTACCCAGCACATGCTTAACCTCATGTGTTAAGGGCTTGTGGATATGTTAATCACCTGTGGAAATYTTAAGATTTATGCCCAAACTCAGCATTTCACTCTGAGCAGAAGGGTTTGAYAGCACAGACCTAGGAGCAAAGCTGGGCAGGCAGTTGGCTGCAGCCCTCTGAAGTCAAAACAGAATTATCCTAAATTCAATAAAAATCAATGCCTAAACCTTCATTTTGCTAGAAAAAAAAAACAAAAACAAAAAAACCCTGGTGGAAATCACACTTCATTGCTTTCAACAATGAATCRAGCTCTGAAATGGAGATGAGGAACACTTGCCATTCCTTTTCCAAAGCTGTCCCACAGATTATGGCACTACACTAATTTATAGTTTCCTTTTCCTTTGGGGGTTTTGTGACTGTTTCTGTGCTATTTGTTTTAGGGTATAATCAAGAACTGTTACAGCTGGTCAGGGTTAAAAAGATACAGTGCTCATCACCTTGCTCTGGAAAGAGAAGCAGGATGAGAAACAGGTACAAGTGGAAAGACATCAGCAGATCTGGCAGGGCTCTGACCCCCTCTCTCAGGCCATTTCCACCAGCAGCTATAACATACAGTGTCCAGTGGATGTCCAGCAGCTATGACATATAATGGTCAAAAAAGATGCAACTGGAAGAGAACGTCTCGTACCACACTCGAGGTAAGTTGTAAATGACAGGGGAAAGTTGTGGAAAGGCTGGAAAGAGAGTAAAAATCTCCCAGTMCTCACCCTGGTGGTTTCATCTTGTTATTCTGAGGATAAACACAGCCTCTCAGCACACTGTCAGCTTCCAYGTTGTGGAATGGTAGTGCTGGCCAAAAGCTCCACACTGAAARAAGCCCTTAATTTAATTAGGCTGTAATAGTTCTCTAACTTGCTCTAACAACTGTTTTACACTGTGATCTGATTCCACAGATAAATGGTGGGTTTGAGATGCAGCTCAAAGCGTTTTATTTGGGCGATTTGCAGTGATTTTGGTGGAATGTCTCTCAATCTTTATAGAAATATGCTTGGACAAGTTCTCAGGTTAGAAGTGGCAAGGACATGGCTCATGAGCCAGCAGTGGGGTTAACTTGGCAGGTGCTGGTGCTTCCAGTGTGCTCCACTGAAACCCAGTTCAGGGCACACAGGSTGGGTGATTCAGTGATTCTCCCTTTCTTTACTGAGAACCTTCCACCGTGGAAACAACTTTTTTCTCACTTCACAGAGATATTCTGTTTCATTGTGCCCCTTTTCAGGCAGACCTCGCACTAGGATCTCTCTACAGATTTGTCACCTACTGCAGCCAGTCATGAAACCAAGGTACAAAAAGTCATGAAAGGGAAAGCAAACTATAAAGTAGTGATGCTATTTGCACATTCATGGCACTCTTCATTGGGCAGTGAAAGTTGCAGCTGTGTTCAGAGATGAGTATCTGGCCTCCACTGCATTCATTGAACAGGCAATTCCACTGCTTTCTGTGCATAGTTTGCTAAACTCTGCGTCCTGGAAGATGAGAAAGTCAGGATTTTCTCACMAGTGAGACCAGCTGGAGTGTGGCCCAGATTACCCTCACATGAAGGGGCACATGCAGGAGAGAGCACTCAAAATCTCCTGATTTCACCCCAGGACAGCACAGGCAGCAGTTGGCAGCTTACAGCAGCTCACAACTGTCACCAGCAGTCAGACTGAATTGTGATTGAACCCACTCTCTGCACAAGTAAATAATGATAAATGCAGTTATTAATGTGTGACTCCCCCAAGAGACAAGCAAGAGCTAAGGAAAGACAGGGAAAGTGTCCTTGGAAAGATCAGATCTGAGCAAGAAAAAAGAGCCACTGAAGAAAGCARAGGCATTATCAGACTCAAATAAAGACCAGAAGAGATTAGGAAAGGGGACCTGACCAAGAACCCCAAGTACACTTTGAACTTAAAGCTGAATCCCAATTCGGGTTCAGGTTCCTGGKACTTCAGACCAATGAATGGTCCCTGCTCAGCCTTTTTTAGTTAAGTTTGTCTGTGGAGGATGGACTAAACTGTGTGACAGCTTAGKTTCTGATTACCCAGATTTATAATTTAGCAGCAGCAGGAAAAATCCAGAAGCAAGATTTCAATCAACTACAAAATACAAACTCTGGGGGAAAAAAACCAAAAAAGAACCCAAAAAATAAACAAAAAAAACCAAAGAAAACAAGCAGACTACACTATTCCTCAGGGCTTTTCAACCCACTTTTTACACTTGCAGAACTAAAACTAAGACAAATCAGACAGAATTCAGGGTTTTGGTCTCTGCTCTACCCCACACCACAACAGCCCACAACAAAAGGCTTCAGTTGGGCAGATTTACTGAGAACAGCAGCCCAGCACAGGTGGCTTTTCAACCAGAGTCACCCTGGGGAAAGCAGAGTTGGGGTGGTGCAAACCAGCAGTGTGATGGCTTTCAGATCCCACATCAAGGTTTACAGCAGCTTTCCTGCAAGAAAAACACTAAACAGTGTCTTATGAAATTGCTTTAAAATKATCAGTTTTGAGAACTTACTGTATTTACTCAGTCCAGCAGCTTTCAGTCTCACCCAAGAGTCCCGGGAGCAGCACAAGAGCTTGAACCCATTATTGAATTATAAAATCATAGAATGGTTTGAGTTGGAAGGGACTTTTATAGGTCATCTAGTCTAACCTCCTGCACTAGATCAGGTTGCTCAAATTCTAYAAAGTGTCTTAGCAAAATGCTTAATATRTAAGCAATTTTGATATTTAGCCTCRTTGCACAGCACTCTCTAAGAAGTACATCTGAAATCACCACAAAATCCATTCTGCAATTAACAGTCTGCAGCCCTCTCCTGGGTAAAAAGGAAAGTACAAGAGCTACAATCTCTCCCATAAATATCTTATGCCAAATGTTAAGAGGCATGTTGATGAATCCTGAAAGMAACACAGTTGATGCAGACCTGGCACTTTTCAGGATTAGCGTTGTCTTTGCCTTCTCAAAACAAATCTTTAAGTTCAGACCATTTCCTTGTAATCTGAGCACTGAAGATGTTGTGCCAAAATAGGTGCTGCTACTCCCAGAGAGAAAATAAGTGGGAAAACTGCAGGTTTAAGCACCTTCCCTGGGGTTGTCACTGAAGATGAAACTATGAGAACTTTATGACTGAATGTCAGTTTGAGGGGACAGTGTCTCTTAAAATCAGCAAACCAAACAACAACAAAAAAAACAACCCAAAACCAAAACCAAAAAATCCCCACAAACTTACTGAAGTCACATGGCAGACAGCAGGGCTCATGAAAAAGCCTGAAAGCACAAACTACAGAGGAATAGTAACACAAGACTTATTGATTTACTTAATTTGGTGCTCATTTCCTTTTTTTGTGAGACTGGTACATGCTTTTGGAAATAAGTGTGGTATTACACACAGGGCACAAATAATAACCAGCCCCAACTGCTGGAAGAAAGGAACCTGTGGGTTAGAGGCTGCAAAAGAAGGGCAAAACCATAATCCCATCCCATACAAGAGTCTTGACATAATAACATAAGCAGCATTTCTAGATAATATAATCTCTTCTGCAGTTTTACACCAGAATTTATGAATTTTACACTAGTATTTATGAAGGAATCTTCAGCTGCAGTGAAACYATGGCTTAAACATCAAACAAAGAGTATTTCTGATGTCTGAAGTGATGTAAGATAATTCCAGTAAACTGCTGTCAAGTGCTGATGAGAACAAACCTGAAATTCTGAAAAATTACATAGTATTATAAAAACTTGATCTGAAGCAAACACCAACAGATACCAATCTAGTCAGTCTAGATTTAATTCAAATAAAATCAGTTTAAACATTATCTGAGAAAGTATCACCCCAGGTGTGCAGCCCCAAGGAGTGCCAAACTGGGTATCAAAATGCTGCTGATTGGCATGGTCTGCCATCAGTTTCCAATATAGGATTTTTTAAATAAAAACTTAATTTTTATTAAAAACAGGCCAGGAGGCTTATCCTTTAGAGCTTCTATAATATCTGGTATGAGTAATTCAAGAAAGTCCAATATTCTGCTGTCACTGGTTCATGAAGCTTAACCCCTTCAAGCAGAGGAGCACAATAACTTGAGTTGATTCACACAAGAAAATCCAATTATTGAGTTCTGACCATTAGATGAGAGCCCGTCTTGCACCCAAAATACATGAATTGTCAGTGTTTGTAGCAGAAAATGCATTTGCAGAGGAAAATTGCACCAGTTTGCTCAAGTGTACTGAACTGTAAAAATAGCTGCCTAGAGAAAGATAGATGGAACAATATTCTCTATTAAGAAAAAAAAACCCAAACAAACCAGCTAAAAAAAAAAGGCCAACTACACTGCAGCTAGACACAAGTCTATAAAATGTTATTATCATGGGCAGTATTCACTCTATTTTGATTTGCATAACTTCTCACTGGAAAACAYATATTTGTTTTCAAAGACAGACTTCTTTATATGTGTTGAGGACAGCACTTTATATGCATTTTCCTTGAATTAGCAGTGAACTGCACAGCCTTCTTGGCAGACAAAAAACAACCAAAAAACCTCCAAAAACTTTATAATATGAAATTAAAAATTAGGTTTAGTTCACCTTCTCCTTGGCTGACCACTGTAGTGAAAAGTTTGGATTTTAGGGACCAAAAGTCTGGTTGGTCAAGTAACATCTATTGTGCCTCCTGGAGCCATCCTGAACCCTGCTGTGTCTTTGTCCTCAATATTTTACAGTGACTGATGAATTGCACTGAAATACATTCTAGGGACAGATCCAAATATTAGTTTTCTTTATTATTACAAGATCCATTTTCATTCCTCAATATTGTAAAAAGGCTGACCGGACTTAGAATTCTTTCTCCCTTGTAAATTCATCACATCTTAGTTTTCTTTTCATATTATTTTCTTTTCTCCTCCACGTTAAGTCAATCTCCCACCTCTTAATGATGTAGACCAAACTCACTCTTTGTCAATATAAAGTTTTTCTGCTACAGCTGAGTCAGCAGTGATGATTGCAGAGTTACAATAATCTCTTACCCCAGTCTAACAATTGTAGTGCCGTTAAACCAAATAAAATTCATTTGCTCTGAGAGAGAAACAGGCTTAAAAATAAAGACAAAATATTTGAATCAATCTCAGCTTTGGAACCTTAAAGATTTGCTCTGCTCAGGTTTTCTGCATGGTCACAAGATGATTTTTTTACAYATGTGACATGAAACAGGCAGGTTTCCCAAGCAGTAACTTGGCTGGGGAAGGCAGAGCAGCCCCGTGAGTGTGGCATTGTCACCTGCCTTAATGCAGCTGCTGGCACTGCCCTGTGCTCCATYAGCAAATGGCACAGGAGCTCAGCTGCAGCTTGGCCAGGGTCACACAGCCAAGGCAGCACAGCCTCCCCTCTCTCCTGAGCCCAAACAAGGCCACAACGTCCTGACCCACAAATCAGCTGCTGCTGAGGCTGGTTGGAAGCACAGCAACTCCAGAAGTGCTGGGTGACCACGTTTTAAAACCCTAATCTGATATAATTTCAGCTTCAAACCTCATAAAAAAAAATAGAAATAAGCATAGCCTTTTTCTTTTTGTTTCTGTGTAGTTACTGCTTTTTTTTTTTGGGCAAATATACATACATACATATATATACATATATATACACACACACATATATATATGTATAACATTGGGCACTATATCTATATGTAATATTCTGGCAAACTGCACACAGGCAAGCTCAGGAATAAACTGTTGTGTTTGTCCCTTAAATCCCAGCCAGGCAGCGAGTTGTAAATGTTCTCTAGTTTGGTTTGAGACACTGCAGGCTCCTTCCCAAAACCCCCATGCACATCCACAGCCACTAAATGACACATCCCTGCTCACCCCCAGAGAGGGGTCAGRAACAAGGCTGACCTTTCTCCTTCTAACTCTGCCTCAAGGCCATTTGTCACACACAAAATCGACAGAGCATGGGGACATCTATGCTCCCACTGCCTGTSTGCAACCAGTTCTATAAACATTAAACCAAACTCCAGGTTTTCAGCTTTCAGATTCACAAGGCATCTTTCCTGGCAACAAAGAAAAACTTCTTTAAAAGGCTGCCTGACAGTTTGTAACCATGCCATCAGAAACTTTTGAGCAATCCATCAAAAGCAGCAGCTTTGCAGGGCTGCCAGACTGACCTTGTCATTTATATACCTCCAAAAGATTTAAKGGTGCTGGTGTTGTGAATTTGGAATGGATCAGCTTTCTGACATTAAGRAATGGTTCACTGCAAAGCAGACAAACTACTATTTGTCATAAAGATGCAGCTCTTTAATAAAAATATATTGATACAAATGTTCTAGAAACATAAGAAGATATTTTAGTTTTGGTTTTTTGTTTTTTTTGTTTTTGTTTTTGTTTTTGTTTTGTTTTTTTTGGTTTTTTTTGGTTTTTTTTGGTTTTTTTTTTGTTTGTTTGTTTTTTTAATAAAAGACACAAGCATTCATGCCAAGTGACAAAGTCAACCAGTAATTTTCAATGTTTTTTCCCCTTTATTTTTAAACTAAACAGTTTTTTTGTCCACAGTCAAACTTTGGAGAGAAAACCACATTTCTGGACTGGAGACATGAATCCAGTCCACATCTCCTATTGACCAGGACCCAATGGCAATATCTTCTCATGTTCTTAGTGGGTATTATGGCCTGTCCTTGCCACAGATTTCTCAGCTGTRTTTTGAAATCTATGACACGTGGCAGTACTGTGAGAGTTGATGGTTTGTGAAATCCACTGACAAACCACAGCCAAACATTAACAAAAGTTAATGCAGCTAAAAGGATGCACAAGTGAAGCAGTGCAAATGAGGAATTTCTGGAAATCAAAATATGAATCTGATCCYACCAAAATGCTAAGAAAAGCTTGGCAAGTGATTTTAGCACAAGACATTTAGCCTCAGATACTCACAAGATCTTATTAAAAGAATTGCAAAGATTCCTCAAAGATTTAATTCCATGTTGATGGGAAGTGTGGAGCACTGTAATAATTCTTTCTGGGTTCTGGGATGAGAGATCCCCCTGAACARGTTGGTACCTGCAGTTATAGCCCCGTTTTCAGTTTCACAACACCYCATCTGCCTCACCTGAACTGTTTATTTTGTCCCATCATCCTTCCTAAGGTACAGAAACACTTCTTTTCAGAGGGAACTGGGCTGCAAAAAGTACCTGTCAAAGCTGATTAGACAGAATGGGAAATTAGTGTTCAGGCATAAAGGGAAAACCCAGCAATAAAACTGGCAACATCTCCCTGTTCTGTCTGCACTTCACTTGTGTGCCCAGAAAGTAAATGTGAAATACAGCCTGGACTTCCATGAATGTACWACCTAAAAGCTGTTCTCTAAATAGCAGATATTTGTGCCAAGAGAAACAAAATATTGTTGTGGGATCGTCAAGGCCAAAGGAAGCAGATCCTGGAGGCTCCTGCTACCCACAGTGACAGGATTCTTTTGGCTACCAACTCTCACACAGTATTTCTTGTTATTATTTCTTGTTATATTATTTCTTGTAAAATTTCTTATTACTTTAGCTCTTATGATTCAAGAACTTAAAGATCAGGACACAGAATCATTGCCAAAAAGATTTTAACAATCAAAATGCCTGCAAAGTGCTAAGAAAGCAAAAGACATGCACACAAAAGTCAATCTGTATTCCTTCTTGGGTTTGTAACATTATTTATGGTAGCTATCCGAGATATTTGGGCRTTTTAATAAAGGGCTGCTTTGCAATCAGACTCAAATTCCAGACACGCTGCAGAGGCTGTGGAGCCCTAACAGAAAAGAAASATGGAGGTGGCAGGAGGTGAAAAAGGGGAAGCTGGAAAGTTGGTTTATGCCTGTGCACAGAGACAGGGGACAGGACTTGGTCAACACCCTTAAACCTGCACTCTCACRTGTGCATTTGTATTTGGGCTTTTAAGTTTGAAATCAGGTTTTCATTTCTGTGGTTCTCTGAATCCTGCAATGGTACTACAGGAGAAATGAGTTACTGCAARGGGATGAGTTAAAATATATTTCTTATGAATGTAACCTTTCAGGACCTTTCAGTATTATCCTAAGCAGCAGAACTAGCATAAACATCATAATTTAAAATGACTATTTTCAGTTAGGGTGTGAACAATCTTTGTTTGAATTCACTGRTTTTATCAGAAAACAGATGTTTCAAGCCAAGTGCTTTAGTAAGTGACTGCTTTGAGCAAACACAGTCAGTGTATTTGCTGCATCACTGTTCAGAGTCAATGTTGGACTTGAGTCACACTTGCAATTCTACTTCATAATTTTACTTTATATGATACCACATTTARAGTGTGAGATTGAGSTATAAACTAATAATTTKATTWAAAAYGGATRTTTCAGTGATTTGGCCTCACTTAMAAGTCCTGCAGCCTAAGACAAACCRWGGATCACTGAAGATTTAATAATTACCCAAAAATGACTCCAATTTTACAAAGACTGGTGCATGAAGAGCTTCCTAAACACATCCACTTTCACACTCATAAAAATGACTTCTCATTCTCATCTCCAATGTGACTTGAAAAAAGGCATGAATAAATAGAAAGGAATTGTTATTAAAGCAGAATAAATCATAACAATAAATGAGTTCTTGAAACCCAGCATGTTATTTATTGGCTTAATTTTCTGACTTGTGCATTCTGAGAGAAGACACAGCAGCTAATACATCAGAGGAAGTGAAATTAAAAGCAGTCTGAGATAATAGGGAATGACAGTGAAGACRGAGAACAACTTCATTGTTCAATGCTCAGACACAAATTATGGGCTCTGAGAAGGCAATGGGAACATCAGGCTCCCAACAAAAAAAACCCTGAAGTTTAGAAAATAAAAGAAATGAAAAGAATTAAAATAACAGAGGTGGATTTTGGAAATCTGAAAGCAAACAAGTTCCCTAATAATAATGAATCAGGCTCTTACTGTGTGAATTGAAAGATGATGATTTGATTACTGCTTCTCTATTCTCCACTGTGGYCTTAGAACCACACTCAGCTTTTTTAATTTTTTTTTCCTCATTGGCACAGCAATTCAATAAAGTCACTAAAACTCTGATGTGAGAAGCTTAAGGATATTTTAACATTATTATACTTGTATATTTTACTGCTTGAGAGAAGTTTGAGAATGTCTTCCCAACTTTAAACATTTGCTGTCTGTTTTCTCACTTTTGCTGCATTAATTGTAGAGGAATCTTTGTAGAATTCCAAGTAGGAAAAGCAGGGAAAAAAGTGTTCTCTGGGGGGCAATATAAATGTGGTAGGAAAATTAGTAACACTTATTAAAATATCAGAAACCAGGTAATTTTTAAAAGCCTGTTCAATTCAGGATTTTCTACTAGTTTATTAAAAAGGAAATGCTCCAAGCTTTAGCCTATTATTAACTTTYCTTTCTCAATTCTTCAGGGCAAAGAAGAGAGAAAGCAGAATAATAAAGACAATGCCAAGGCTAGACAAACCCCTTAAGGCAAAGGTGCAGAGTTTCAAGTTCAAGGTACTAAACCCACAAAATGACACGGCCAAATTGTGCCTTCAAATGCCAGCAGCACACAAGGCATTTTAACGAGAAGGAGGAGGATGCTCACGAGTCAGGAGCAGCAACTGCTCCATGCAGCTCTGMACTGATGTTCAAACCCTTTTGCTTGTAATCAGACCATCATATTCCTGCCCTATAATGGGAGGGAAGATGAACAAAAGCCCTAAGAGTATCAGGTGTCTAAACTGCAGGCAAAGAGCAGCACTGAAATCCAGTCCTTTTTGGCTGAGGGGCAGCAGAAAGCACAGCCACTGTTCAGACAACAAGCTTAGAAATACATTCTGATATCCACAGAAATACAACTTAAAAAGGGCAGGCAAAGGTAACACTTTAAATCCCCTATCAAATACACTAGATTGTGGTGTTACAGCACTGTATTCCTATATGAGAGGAAGGGAGGCTCAACCAGAGAGATTTCTATTTCTATTTTCTATTTCTGCAGTTAGGTGAAAGACTTTTCTCCAAGGAAACAAYATTGTAGTAGCATTAAATTTTCATTTTCGCAGTGAGTTTACTCACTGAATATATTTTGAGTGATTCTTGTTTTGCTTTCAAAGCTTGTGGGAATGTTAAAAAAATGAAACACCAAGCTAGATTCTGCCTGGAAGTGAATGYTGTTAATGCTGGCACTGCAAGTTTCCATAAACTGGTTCCATCACTCAAACTCTGAGAATTTTTCCCCACAGAATACTGTAACAAAAGCTAACTTGCAAGCTTTTATATGCATCCTTGAACACTACATTAGMACTAATTTGGCCACAACACATGGCTAAGTGTCCTCTGCTTCCTCCCTCCTATCACACCCAYGAGAGCTGGGCCAGCCTGTAAATGCTGCAGCAGATTGAAATCAGCTATTCTGCTTTTATCAGAAAAAAAGAGCTGCACTTTTTTAAAGTGTAAAATGTTTTTTTTTTTTTTGTTGCAAGAAATAGCTCAGAATTTCAGAAAACAAGTATTTGATTTTTTGTTTCAACTTCCTTGAGCATGGTTTGATCCAGCTGTGCTTTATTTCTTGAAACACACCACCAAAACTTGATTAGGGTATGACAGAAAGCTGGTTAAGCCTATGCTGAGTGGTTGATTCCTTCCAAAGAAGAATCCTTAGGATAACAGACTGTTTTCCCTTTCCACACTGTCATGTTTTAATCCTCTTTGTGCCTGAAGGACACAGTAAGAAATACAGCTCCCAGTCCTCACTTTGCAGACTCTCTGGGGCAGGTTAAGACAAGGAATTTGTCCTTCTGCCCAGCTCTTTTCTGATGTACAAATGCTCCCACGTGATTGCAAGAGAGCATTTGTTCAATGTTATTTCTCATCCTACTCCCAGAGCTATTTATGATGGGCTTGTGGAATACTGGGTGAGAAACACTATCAGTGAATTGGTACCCAAACTCTTTCTCCTCTCCAGTAAGGGAATGTGATGTGCTGAAGGAGGAAGAGGGGAAAATTAGGAATTTATGACATATGAGAGCTGTTTACTGAGTCTTGAAAGAGGATGCATGGCTGAAAGTACAGCTAAACCACATTCCTACAGGTACCAAGGGCTTTTAGCTTGTTACCACTGAGGCAAAAGAAATTCCTTACACTAAAACAAACAAAAACCCCAMGGGGAGCATGTRTGTGTTGGGTGATTAATCARTTATAAAGAAYTGTGTCATTGAGTCTTTCCAAAGCYGAAARTTAGAGCTGATTYTGCAYTGARGAAAGRGACACCCTCTGTTMTCACAGATTATCAGACCAGAAAKTWCCCATAATATGCAGTTTTACAGCTCTGTTTGGCACAGGTATGAACTGACAAGCACAATCCTTGCTGTGTCTGGCTCATGGCAAAACCTGCACCAGCTCTGCACTAAAAATAAAGGTGTGAGCTACCTCTGAACACTGAGGATTTTAAAAAACAGCTCTCAGACTCTTAAAATCCCTTGAAATTTCCAGCAGGTCAAAGCACTTTTGAAGCTGTTAATGTGCCAAAGCAAATTTTGGAGTTCAAAAACATGACAATTCAATTTAGGAGATAGGTGTGAAAAATGGAATTTAAACCTAAACATAGCAAGGCCACATTGCAACTCTCCCCAAGTATATTCCTTTGAAGAGCACGCATTCTTTCCTCCAGAAAGCTGACTGCCTAAAATAGCTGCCAGCTTTCTAAAGGGAGTGATGAATTCCACTGGAGTTATTTCTGTTTCCCAGAGTGCTACTAAATTTAACTGACAATGGGGAAATCTGCTGCCAACGGATGCTTCACATATTTTAAATAAAACCCACATTTATGCATTGCTAACCGTGGGGGTTCTTTTAGTTTTTTAAACTTGATTTTCATTATGCAACTGATCAGTCAAGCACTGACCAAAGCCATTCAGTGGCTGCAAGTTATGGTGTAGTAACTGCATTGTAATTGCCTCAGAAATAGYAGCACCTGTCTAGTTATTCCCAGTAACTACTAGAGTTAGTAAATCCCTAGTAACTGCTCATAACTACTAGGAAGAGTCTAGTAACACTGCAATGACTGCTGGTAACATCTCAGTGTGTGCCTAACAATTGGTAGTAATGAGTTTGTAGCTGTCTATTATCTGCCTAACAGTTACTAAATCACTAATTACTGCCTAGTAACTGCCTAGTAAATAATAATTACTGCTTAATATCTGCCTAACAGCTCCTAAAACTGCTTAATACCTGCCCAACAATTGCTAGTAACTGCCTTGTAACTGCCTAGTAAATAGTAGGACTAATACAGGGCATTCCTTTTTTTTTTCTCCTCTTTTTTTCTTTTTTTTTTCTTTTCTTTCGAATTCATGCTTGTCTGAGCTCTGCTCACAACAGTCCAAAGCTGCTGCCATTAAATTTGATAAAAACATGCTTTGGGTAATTTTTAGAGGGCAGCAGACGGTGCTGTTATTTCTCCTCTTGGGAGGATGGGGCCACTCACTCCTCCAGTCCACAATCCAGACAGACCCAAAGCACAGAAAAATCTCCTGTTGAAGAGTCAGCCTTGCTCCATGCTCCAAAATCTGTGTTCTTCTCCACCTGGCTCTGAAATGCAATGGTTTTTTTTCAGGGGGTTCAAAGTAGGTTCATTGCTCTAAATATGAATTAAAAAAGAAGGAATCCCCAATACCCAGCATCTGTTTTGAAAAGCTAGATTCTTTGTTGTAATGATATTATTTGTTCTGCTATTCTATTCTATTCTATTCTATTCTATTCTATTCTATTCTATTCTATTCTATTCTATTCTATTCTATTCTATTTTCTATTCTATTCTATGCCATGCCATGCCATGCCATGCCATTTATTCTATATTATTTGTTATCTGGCAATCAGAAATAGTGCTTAGTGTGATTAACAGCTGGGTTGAATACAGCCACACTCCAAGCTGTGTGGGTTTGGGAGGAAAAAAAAATAATCAGCACTGATTTTAAGGTGTTAAAGTCCTTCTGGCAGCTTCTAAAAGACACCCACAGCCAAGAGAATAACCCGTGGATAACAGATGAGAGCAGAGCATTCTGACATCACCTATCACACATGTCGAGCATTGTAATTAAAATCGTAATTGCTGGTAGGAGTTAATTGCCTGTAGTGACTTTTTTAGGCTGCACAGAGTGAACTTGAGCATGTGCTGATGGCTCTGGGACAGCTCTGGTCCCCCTCAGGAGCACTGGAGGTGTCTGGTTGTTTGGGGAAGACACTGCTCATAATCACATGAAGAGGCAGATCACCCTGAATTTATGGAGCTGTGGATTGATGCTGTTTGTGCTTGGCACAGGCGGGCACGCTGCGAGACAGGGTATTTGTTAGCAGACTTCATTTGTAGGCAAGGAACATTGCCAGAGGCTTTTAGCAGGAGGTGCTGAGCAGCTCTGTCTGGAAGAGCCCAGTGACACTTCCCACTGCCTTAGAAATGGAAAGGATTTACTTTACTGCCACAGGGTGCACAGAATTTACCCTCTTTATTTCTCTGCATCTCGCTTTTTTCTGTTAGCCAGGCAGATTTTTCCGTGCAGCACAGAGATGTGGGAAGAGCTTTGCAATCACTGTTATCTGCAGTGCTTGGAGGTCCAGGAGGAAACAGCGTCAGGTTTCCTCAGGGTGGGAGGGTGAGATTAGCAGGAACCAGCCCTGTGGAGTGCTATTAAATGATAAAAAAATGCTGAAGGGCAATCTGGGCTGGGTTCAGTTTTCACAGGGAGGTTCACTCTTATCCATGGGGGCYTTTCCTTGTGTTTCCCTGAACTTGYACYGGTGCAGAGAGTACAGCCAGGGCCTCACTGCTCACGAGTTCAATCTCTTTGGTGGAGCCTCCTTTTCCACTCAGGTGCCTCAGATTCTCATTTGCAGCTGAGCCCTGGAGGTGGGGACAGCTCCCAGGTGCTGCTTCTAAGATGTTCAGTGCATCCAAAATGGTGAGAGATACTCTCTGAAGGTGTYCTGCTTGTTCCTGCAGTCCTGCTGACCTGTTGGTGTCCTTCCAGCCGCTTTCACACACGTTGACACTGGCATTTGGGACGTGAATCCTTTTTTCCAGGACCCGGTGGTGACAGGATGCCGAGAATGTCACGGCGTATGTTTCCCTGCTATCCCTGCCTCTAAATTTGCTGTCAATCTCTTTGAGGGTAAAAATAAAGCAGCTTTGTTTGGTTTCTAGAAAAAGCCAGACCCACAGTGCAGGGGTCAGAAATAGGCATCCCAGCCCTCCCCATCCCACTGTCTCAGCTGTTGCTTCCTGAGAGACAGAACCATGCGGTCGCTAAAAATACCCCGCAGAGAGAATACGCTCTCTCTCCGACAGGAGACTATAAATCGAGCCGAGGCGTAACATATACAACTTCTCGTGGCTGGGAGAAACATTTCCCAGCGTCACTTCTGGAGAGGGTTTTCCTAATGGAGCAGAAATCCCAACCCCATCCCTTCCCCGCGTAGCTCGGCGATATTGTGCAGAGGATCCGCGGCTCCTGCTCCCACCCCCTCRCCCTCCTATGGGAATCCGTGTGCCCAGGGGTGGGGGGAGACCAGCCCTGCTTTTATAAGCCTGGCCTCCAGTTGACAGGGGTGACGGGAGATTTGGCTGGCTCCGAGACACCACCTGCCAAGCCTCGGGGTCCCTGGGATGACCAAAGGAGGAATGGAGTCAGTGGAAGTGTTCGCCACCGAAGGCAAAGGCAGGGGGTTGAAAGCCCAGAAGGAATTCTTGCCTGGGGATGTCATCTTTGCCGAGCCAGCGTACGCGGCCGTGGTTTTTGACAGGTAAGGGAAAAAAAAAAAACCCCAAAATATCGCTGCGAAATTTCACCCGAATGGTTGTGTAAAAGTTTGGAGGTGTTTGATGACATCAGARAAGGGATTGGAGCAAAATCAGAAGCACTTGTGTAAAGACACATTCACAGCTTGTAGTGAATGTCCTTCCCAGGGCTTGGATCTGCTTTTTTGCTTTTTATACGGTGCAGTTTCTTTCCAGGCTGTGACCTTGCGAGGTGCTCGGTGTTGTAACCCTTTAGAAACGCCGTGGAAGTTGCCTGTGGTGCTCAGTGCCTCACAAAACCAGCCCAAGCTGTGCTGCCATGAACTACCAGGAGTCAGTGCCGTTCAGGTGCAGTCTCAGACTGATTTTGCTGAAGCCTCTGAATGGGTAAAGCCTGATAAAAGTGAGTTCCATAGTGTTCTGCTCATGTGTACCACCTCCACTGCCTCATCACCCACTGCCCTCAAAGTGGGAGCTGCTGGGGATCAGCGAGTGACACTGTTTGTGTTAAAGGATTTAGTATTTACAGCTGGCTGAGCTCACTGGAGACAAGCGTCTGCTTTTGCTCTTTCACCAGACTGGTTTGAAATTTATGTTCGTGCTGATRTAGCCAGACACTGAGTTCTGGTGCGAGGATATTTTTCTTTTCTACTGTTTGTTTTAAGCACAAACAACTTTTGCTCAACCTTTCCTGCTAGTGAAGGCTGGTAGGTGACCACTTCTGCCCTTTGAATCAGAGGAAGATTCACTTCAACAACCTGGAAAAGATGCAAAGAACCCATTTCTATGTTAATCTCCCTTGGGCTAAATCTAAATTAAAGCCTCTGACACAAATGGAATTTGCTCAGCCTTGTAACATGCTAACTGAGAACAGAATGGGGCCCGAATTTTTAAACTGAGGAGTTAGATGGCAGCTGAAGGTTTCATTCTGGGCTAAGAAAAGTTGTGAGTATTCTCTCAGGTGAGTCCTGAGGCTGCATCTTTACCCCCAAACTGTTATTTTTAGCAAATACTCTCTACATGAAACAGGGCTGTAAGCAATTCTGCTTAGCTGAGCTTTCTCTAATTAAATTGGCTCTGCTAATGAAGTCTGGGGCACAAGCAGAGGTCGTGCTGCTGTTTTAACCTTGGTCATCTTGTAGCTGAAGCTGATCAGTGCCTCTGATATGGCAGAGGCAGAGAATTGGATATAAAGTGGACAGAGCAAGAAATAAGATTTTTTTTTGTGTGTCTTTCACGGTTTCCTTGTCCTTTAACTGTCAGTGGGTGAACATGATTATGAATCTTTGCAATAAGCAGGGATTACACCTTTAGTTTTTATTTTAATATGTCATTGCAAGAGCTCCCATTAAAAATGTCATTTTTCACTTTAAAATGGTGAGTTCTTGAAGCCTTAACCCTGAGCTCAATTACAGGAGCTGGTGACAAAATCCTTTCTCCTTGATGTGTCCTTTTAGCTCTTRTACTTCAGTTTCACTTGTGCCACTAGCAGGAATTTTGTGGTGATTTGCTTCAGAAGTGCCTATGGGCAATTATTTCTCTCACATGCCTTATTAAAAATACTTTTTTTTTTTTAACCGCTGAAAACATTTTGACTTCTGATGTTGGGTTAAAAATATTWTTTATTCTGTGTGAAATGTTGCACCATGCATAGAGCAGAGCTGCCCATGTTGAAGAGCTACAGCTTTGCTGCATTTTCAAATGTCACTCTTGTAATGTGAGATTAGGGCAGAAG
The DNA here is from genome assembly GCF_030028575.1 of Malurus melanocephalus. Lineage (NCBI taxonomy): Eukaryota > Metazoa > Chordata > Aves > Passeriformes > Maluridae > Malurus > Malurus melanocephalus. Next base: position 184,680 of record NW_026623754.1, on the reverse strand, counting down.
CCATCACTGTATTTGCTCTTAGACTGCAGACTGTGTCTTAGGTTGAGGTTTCCAACAGAAAACCTTGGATGGGAAGAGAAATTCTTCCCTGCTTCCCTCCTTTCCTTCCCAAGCTGGGCTTGTTTAGCTCCCAAAGGGCAGGTCCAGAGACTGAACAGCAAGAATTCAAGATAAACACAGTCCTTCTTGGTGWYTGTTGTGCAATATTAATGGATTCTWACCCTYTTGTGACAYATTTTATCCCAAAGCACTGACTATAGGTCGGTGACGAAATGCAGCGTCATAACCTCTTAAACAGACTAAAGCTCATAGTAGCAGGATAAAGACTGGGCCTTTATGAGATAAAATGGAAACACAAATATTTCTTGCTGAAATCACCCTTATGCTTTTCTTACACATGCAGGGCTTTGGTTCTAAAAGCTTCCAGGGATATTCAATTGCATCAAACTCCATTGAATTGATTGCTGTCAAAGAAGGGTTACCTGGGACCTTGCAGGACCTGCAAGAATAAATCCACACTAGGCCCCGGTGGCTGATTTTACCCTGAGAGAGCTGCTGTCGCCTCTGCATGGGTGAAAAGCCCAGTGGAGTGTGGTTTCCTTTCCCTCAAACACACATATATAAGTCCTAAAATTGGTGTTGAGTCTACAATATAAAAAAAGGGTCTCAGCCTGCACAGGGAAAYCCCAAATCCAGAGCCCCTCATCCTAACCCAACTCAGTGTCTCCCATGTCTTGCTGAAAGCACTGTGTATGTGTAAAACAGATTCAAATATGAATTATTGCTAGGTTTAAGTTCTTGGCTCAGGTCCTACCAAATATGTGACCACATTTTCCAGAGATCTCAGCATTCTTTGTGCAAAAAGACCACACAGAAACACCAGAGTGCAGACTGGTGTCTGCTTTGCAGCCCTTTGAACAGCTCAGCTCTTTGGGGAGTCTGTTCCCAGTCTGTGGGTGTTGAGACCCCAAAATCCTTCCCAATTTTGCTGTTGAGAGATGTATGGATGGCAGTCATAGTGCAGAGGCCCCACACATTGTGGGGCTGCACAGGATGTGCAGATGAAGCGAGGGTCTTTCTGAGATTAGTGGGAGCAGCTCTGMAGAGACAGAACACACTCTTGCTCTCTAAAACACAGCTTAAAGTGGAAATCAGACTGGGATATCGGCCACAATTCACCTGGYTGATAACCAGATGGTCAGGTTTAAAGTCAGTGACAAGTTCCACGTGGGAKCTTTGACAACCTGCCAGGCAAATAAAATGCTATTCCTCAATTGACCAYCCAGAAAATCAGAGCTCAGGGCTGCTGTCACTGCTGTGACCTCCCCCCMTGATGGGAGCTTTTGGAGAGGCTCTTCCATTGCCCTGCTATGGATTCAATCAAGAATATCACAGTACAGACTCCAACCTGACTTAGATATGTAGATAGAGAGAGATAGATACATAGACAGACAGACAGAGAGATGTGAGGAGCTGCTGAAGTAACTTGGACCTGAGGCTGTCACCCAACTGCATTTTATGGATGTCTGCCTTTCAATTGGAGCGTGAGTTTGAGGGCATGTGGAGAATTTTATTTTGTTGGGAAAAGGAGAAATGTTTCATTGACAAATCTCTATCATCAGGTGTCCCTGCAGAGCCTAACACCAGACTCCTGTGCCCAGACAAGTGAATCCAGCCCTAAGTGCCCCTATAATCCATTGAACACTCTCATGCACTGAACATAGACACCTGCCTTTGAGCTGAATGACTTCCCAAACCCCACTGGTGGAATTTCAGACACAGGGGGTACAGATGAGCCCATCTAGGTATCCAAATCTACAGGCTGCATCCCACTCTGGAAGCCCCTGAAGGTCCCTGAAGTCATTAGGGCTGGTGAGGGCTTGTACTCTTCAGCCCACAATGATCATCTGAGCAGCAGTTTCTTACTCACTGCCAGAAACTTTTAATCTAGAAGTACATAAAACTCAAAGAAAAATGAAGTTCCTATAAACACCAGCCTGCTCATAGTTAGTTTTTAAGGCCAGGGTATGACTCACTAGGCTAACCCTGCTCATTGCAGGGGGGTTGGACTGGMTGACCTTTAAAAGTCCTTTCCAACCCAAAACATTCTGATTTCTATTTTTTTYCCTATAACATCATTGCTTAACCCAGTGTTTTCTGGCATTGACTCTTGTATCAAGCCTGTTACTTCTATTTGAATGAGAGCAGGCTGCTTAGAGAGACAGTGAGTCCTGAAGGAAAATGGGTGCAGAATTCTGTGATTTCCAGGGTAAAGTGTCAACACAATCTGATCTCTGATTCAGCCTTGCTGTTACCAGCTGAAATATCACTCAGAAGACACCAGTGCCAGGCCTGCTTTGCCCTGACGCAGAAGCAGAAAGCTGGAATTCCATCTTCTCAAAGGATTCTTTACTTTTGTTGGGCTAATTTTTCCGTTTGCAAAGCCCCTGAGCCTGTCACTGAAGCTTTCTCTAATCATTCCTCCCTCTGTGTTTTCTCCTTGAAGATGCCAGGTTTCCTTTCCTCCCTGCCACCTCCATGACGATGGCATTCCCAGGAGCTCAGTGTGCTCTGTGTGACCTTCTCCTCTGGCACATTTTGTTGGCTCTCAAGCCTGCAAGAGTTTACATTTCCTATAAGCAAGGGGATGCCTCGTGTCTCTGTCTCTGCCAAGAGAAGGATTGTTCTTTAACCAGCAGAGTTTGAGGGGCAGTAGACAAGGGAAACAGCTTTGTGTGGTGGAAAGCCAAGATCACCTGGAGATCTGCTTCAGGAGTGATCTGCAAATTGCTAAAAAAACTGAGTTCATGCAATTTTTGTGCTTCTTTTTTATGTGTGAAACAGGCCCAAAATGTTTCCCAAGGAAACACGGGGAGCTCTGATTTTGTAACTGGGATAACCTAGGGATCTAAGAAATCCAAAATTTTCCATAATAGCATGGCTCTGAAAAGGTTATGGGAACACATTCTTTGAGTTGGTACCGATAAAAATTGAGATCCTATTCATGCTTTTTAAAATGTTCTGGAGGTTGATTATTTTATTATTATCTCATTTGTTCGAAAGCTTAAACAAAACCTGGGAGAAAATCTAGCTTTTTAAAAGAAATCCTCACCCACACCTCTAAGAAGAAGCTGGGAATTTTTGTAACAAAAGACTAAAAATAAAATAGTCCAAAAATTAGCCTAAAATAAATCCTCCACTCAAATCAGAAAAAACTAGGATGTGTCATCCCTGACATTTTAAAGAAGAAAATACTAAACTCCAAATACTTTTTAAAGGTGCAAACCCATTTTTAGGCTAATAATTGATCTTTAGGTAGGCTCAGTAAAAGGCAGCTATTGAGTAMCTCCCTTGTGCTTTCACTGCTGAAACAGCAGCTGCATTTCCTTGGGCTGCTGTCTTTAATGAAGTGTTACAGGCTCTGCTTTGAAAGCCAAGGAAGCTTTGCCTTCGTCTTGAGCTGTTGTCTGTAGCAGACTGAGGAGAGAGATGTCCAGCTAGGCAATAATAAATTAGGTGAACCTATGTTAAAAAGTTTGTGAGCCACATCAATGAAATCCTCCTCTGCCCCTTGCACTAMAGCCATCTCACCTGGCTTTTCCAGGCCTGTGAATGAGATGTTGTGGGTGCTGGATGGCAGCTGTTTGGGTTGTGCATGTCTCAGAGATGAGGGTAACACATTTCCTGTGACAGTGCTCAGCCCTGGCAGGTCCAACAGACCTTAATCTGTCTGAATCCAATCCAAGCAGTCACAAGAGTTGTTTCTTCTGCTTTCACTGCGAGCTGCACTCACAGGAGCCGTGGTTTAGCTGTCAGTGCTCTGTTCCCTCTTGCATTTGTTGGCTGGCACAGTGAATCCCTGTCTTTGTCACTGCAGCTGCACCCAGGATTAGCTGTAGCTGTGTGTCTCACCTGAGGAACATCAGAGCACGTGAGGCAAAGGAAACCTGAGTGTACCCAGAAAGCCATTCAGGGAGTCAGTCAGTGCATCTGCCCTCTAAGGCAGTCCTAAATCCCTGACCTGGCAGCCCTAAATCCCTGACCTGGCAGCCCTAAATCCCTGACCTGGCAAGCTTGTTGTGGTCTGGAGGCATCACTGCCCTAAAGGAGATCCAGCTTTTGGGCAGGGTGAGAACCAGCTCTCACTATGTGTGGAGGATGGCAGTCATCACCTCAGGGGCTCTGGAGTGCACAGAAACAGAGAAAAGCATCTCTGTTGTCCCTGTGGCAAAGCAAGGCAAGCTGARCAGTGAGATCCAGAGGGTTCAAACYTCCAGGGCTCCTGCCACAGCAGAAGTMACTCCCCAGGGTTGTCTCCAGAAACTTTCAGTGCTGCCTGGCCATGCAGCATCCTGACCATGTGGGTGTGACTGCTCTCTGCACAGGGAGGGAAGATCTGGGGCACCTGGAGCTGGTTTGGCCTGTTTTAAACACTTTCTAGACCAGACAGAGAAGGTTTTACAGACCAGTGAGAGATTTAGGTTTAATCTCAGCCTGCTCCACTTGGAGAACCCTAACATTGCAGAGGGGGTGAGAGGGGAGACTGTGAACCACTGAGAGCCTTTGGTGGGCTGGGTGTTGGTACCAGATGGCGTCAGAGGGTGTCAGATGGTACCAGATGGTAGCAGATGGTGGCAGAGGGTGKCAGAGGGTGTCAAACACAGCCAAGGGAGATCCCCACTCTGCCATCCCCTGTTGGGGCACCCAGCTCTGAGCTCCTCTGAGACAGCAGAGTTTGCACACTGCCAAGGGGCACCTGGGGGATTTCAGTGCTTGCAGATGCTTAAGCAGAGTTAGCTGAAGATTTAAGGAATAGGTCTCAAATATTTGYGTCTCCTGACGCTTTTACTATGCCTAGAGCTGAGCCTGTGCCTCTGGAGTCYTGATAACACACAGTAGCAATAAATCCAGTCTTCTTGGAAACATTTCAGGGCACACAAACCCATAATGGCTTTGTAAGAGATGCAGTATTTCTTACACTGCCAGTCAGATCAGTGAGTAATTGTCYCTGCAGTTTCCATACCACATGGGCTGCTCTTTTGCTTTCTCAGAAAGTCTTGTGTAAGAACTTTTKTCATGCATTTCTGCATCTCCTGAGGAATGAGGGATTTCCAGAGCTGGCAGTAAGTTCTGCCAATGAGATTTGCTTTGGAAAATCTGGACACCCTCTGCAATCAACAGCAAAATGCAAAACCAGCATTTCAGCATTATTTTGTTCTCTAGGAGCAAATTGAGGGGAGAGAAGCACTTGTTGGAGGACTTGGGCTTTTCTGCACTGTGTTCCTTTCCAACCTGTCATTCCTCTCTGCAAGGAAATTTTTTTTTTTTTTTTTTGTTTCTGACTGCCCTTAAATCACCCAGGTGGCGAGAGGGACCCCCTCCCCACGTGAGATATCTCCCTGTGCTTCCTGGCGGGTTTTATCAGCTCTGGCTCTGCTTTGCCTTACAAGGAGTGTGATCTCTCTGCCCCCTCTCTGCCCCCCTGACCTGACAGCTGACAGAGCACAGCCTCACATTTCTCAGCAGCTCTCAGCTCTCCCATTTGACACGGTAGAGCTGGCTGCACCCCCCTTCTCAGACACACACTCCCCCTGCCCCATCCCAGGTGCTCCCCTTGCACTGAGCTCCCTCCAGCACTGCCCACTTTCCCAAACCTCATTTTCCAAGCCTCATTTTTGCATGTGGTTTTGTCTGCTGTGGGTCATCCTGCTTTGAAATCAGTGGCCCTGTTTCTCCTGCAAGAGCCAAGGCACTGGGTTGATTGTGTCAGCAGGTCACACAATGTTTTCAGATGAAAGAAAATGCATTTTAAATGTACTCTGATAGATATAAATATGTAAATATATATATATATATATATATATATGTAGGCACAGTAGAGTGACAGGACAGTCTTTGGGCTCAACTCTGGGGCCACAGGTCTGATCCCTACCAGTGGCACATCCTCCTTACTGGATCATCAATATTTTTTTTAATTTCCTCATGCCTCAGTTTCCCCACTCTGTGCTGTGGACACTGATAAATGTTCTCCTGATCAGGAAGCCTCTGTGGTCCCTCAGCCTTTTGCAGTGAGAAGGAGCTCCCTTCTGGCCCCAGCAGTGGCTGAGTGATGGGAATTTAAATTCTCCTGTAGTGTTGAGCCTGGCTGGAGGCCCAGATAAAGTGGGCGGTTGCCTGGAGAAGCAGACAGCTGGAGACACCAAATCAGGCAGTGAAAACCCTCTCTAGCAGCAAGGGGGAAGCACCAAAGTTGTTTGGGCAGGAGACCAAAGTGTCTTCCCCTCTTTCTCAGGGAATTAGGATCTAGGAGCAACAGCTGGACACATGAAGGGGCATTTTTGGGGAGGTTTCCCCTCAGCCTGGGACCCTGAACGTGAGGTCAGATCCTTCATCAGTGTTCATTCCTCCTCCAGCACTGGTTATAGTTCCATGCACACAGTTGTAGGATGCTTCTTGGAAATCCCGTTTTGAATCCCCTAAAGATGAAATACCCCATCCATTTAACTTACAGTGACAGAACTGGGCAAGCACACAAGGATGAAACTGGGTGGGTTTCTTCATCCTCCCAAAAAAACCTTGAGAGGTGCATTTTCTGTGCTGCAGGGAGGCCAGGGGTGCAGATCTGGCAGGATYTTTGCTGGCTGGAGCTGATCCAAGGTGTCCTTCTGTCCTTCCAGCCTGACACACGTCATCTGTCACACATGCTTCAAGAGGCAGGAGAGGCTCCACCGCTGCGGGCAGTGCAAGTTTGCCTATTACTGTGACAGGACCTGCCAGAGAGCAGCCTGGCTCAACCACAAAAATGAGTGCTCTGCCATCAAGAGGCACGGCAAGGCACCCACCGAAAACATCAGGTGAGAGCTGGGCCCAGATACCTGGGAGAGGAAGGAAGAGCTGGGTGAGGTTAAGGCAGGAGAAGGTTTAGGGAACTCCAGGAGCATCCCTGTGCTGAAGGGATAAGGACCTGGTGCAAGGGTTTGTCTCCTGTTCATTTTTTAATTTGTTTGTTTTTGTTTTTATGGTTTGGTTTTGTTTTTTTGGTGCTGGACCCTAAAATCTCTGAATGTGGTTCCAAACATGGTGAGGCAAAGCCATCCTAAATGGATTAGGAGGTGTGGGAAATGGCGTAGTAGGAGGAAAAGCGGGGGAGGAGATGGATTCTTCCCCAATTTGCCTATAGGATACATTAATTTGTCTTCACATTCCAGCCCTTTCATAAGAAAAGGAGAGGAATACTCAAGGAAATGAGAGGAAAGGTGAAGGGCTGAGGAGCTGGGGGTCTGTAGCACTTCTCAGGTGCTGAGACAAATCCCTGCACCTCCCKTTCCTTCAGAAGGTGACCCCCCATCACCCATCTGATGCTGAGCCTGTCTCAGTCACTCTCCCTGCACACATTTCCCCACCCAGGAATTGATTTCTGATGGTCCTTTGTTCTCTCCTGATGTTGTGATAACCCCTGTGTCCATCTCCCGGGCAGGCTGGCCGCACGCATCCTGTGGAAGATCGAGAGGGAGGGCAGYGGGCTGTCCGAGGGCTGCCTGGTGTCCATCGATGAGCTGCAGAACCACGTGGACAGCTTTGGAGAYGAGGAGAAGAAGGAATTGCGTGCGGATGTGGAGAGTTTCCTGGAGTTCTGGCCACCCCACTGCCAGCAGTTCGGGATGCAGTTCATCTCCCACATATTCGGAGTGGTACGGATTTGGGGTGGGAGAGAAAATTGGGGAGGGTTTGTAATGCCAGCTTTGGGGTGGAATGCTCCACCTGGCCTGGTTTGAGGATTTTCATCCCATTCCCATCTGCTTCTCCTCTGCACTGACACTGGGAAATTGAGGCATTGCAAGAACTGAGACATTYTGGCTGCCTAAACCTGCAGACAAAAGTTTGCTCAATCACAGGTGCTGCATTGTCCTCATGAGTGCCACTGGGCATCTCTCTACATCTTTCTAGCTGAGAAAACCTAAAAGTATTTTTAGTAAATACACCTAGAATTTGAGTATAGCAGATCTGTTCAGTAGATACATTAATATATATTAATATTGTGTCCATTTGATTTTTTTTACATTTTAAAATACATATAATAAAATCAGTAAAAGATACTAAATATATTTATTAATAATATCCATTATTGATGGATATTATTAATGGATATKATGAAATTAATTACAAATTTTTGTTCCCAGTGTGGCAGAGAGGGAAATTCCAAGAAGCCAGGTCAGACTGAGCTTCTCTGCCCTCAGCACTGGTATGAATGGGGTAACCCTGCACCACCAAAGGAAATAAAACTATTAACAGGGTAAAATCATCCACAGCTGAGTTAATTATTTCTTTTGGTCTACCCTATTACATTTTCTCTTTGCAGGTATTTCCATTTTTTTATGTTGGTGACTGAAAACTGCTTTGTTCATATGTGATAATAGTGTATCATATAGAAAAGTAAAATAATTCRTTCTTGGAATATATGTGACGCAAAAATAATCATTCTGAGAATTCATAGCAAAGAGTAGTAGCTGCTTTTTATTAGCTTTGAGGGCAACCCAGCAAACATGACCAGGCTGAATGCAGCAGTCAAGGTTAATTTCTAACTGACACCTGCTTTCCTGAGCCTGAACTTTGCTTTCTGCTTGAATTGCCTCAAAAATCATTAYCTTGTGACCTTTTTCTGAATTATTTGCAGGAACCAAATATAAGGGAACCACTGCATGGCCAAACCAAGTTTATTTTAGGCATCCCAAGTGAACATTGACAGCAAATATTCAGTAACATTTACTCAGCTCTGCCCTGGGTTGGTCCCTCTGCATGAGTCCTGCTTTGCTTCTCTTCCGATGTTTTATCCTGACTGCAGCATTCCAGCTTTTTTCTCCTTTAACACTTCTTCCTGCCTGTGTTTTGGGACCAGATCAGCTGCAATGGCTTTACCCTCAGTGACCAAAGAGGACTGCAGGCTGTTGGAGTGGGAATCTTCCCCAACCTCTGCCAGGCCAACCACGACTGCTGGCCCAACTGCACCGTTGTCTTCAACAATGGCAAGTGAGTGGATTTCTCWTCTCGGGATGGATCCTAACTCAGCAGGCTCTGCTACCCCAGAGTCAGGTCCCTGYCCCAGAAAATCTATCAATTTTTATTTCCTTCTCTAACTCAGAAAAAAAAATATTTTCTTGCTAAAGAGAAACTGGTTTCTCTCATTGTTGTTTTAAAAAGTTATCATCTGATGCACTAACAAATACACCAGATTTGATCCCAAATCCAGCAACCAGCAAAGAATTTTTCCCTGGTTTCTTATGAGTTTTGTAACTGGACACAAAATAGGCAGATAAAGTAGTAAATAGATGTTTAACTCACCCCTTATACTGAAGCTTCACTTATAGRCAATTAAGGAGTAATTCTACTTAGTAAATTATTAAGGATTATGCTGAGTCCACAGTCCAAGAGTTTCTCATAACCACAGCTTACACTCAGCTGTGTATCACTCTCTGCTGGTGTGTTTATAACCATTCCTAACACAGCCCCCATCTGGTGAGAGTGTACCACCTCAATTAATCACTGATTAACTCTTTAGCAATGGGACCTTAATGACAGCTCTGATTGTTATCTGTGAGTGCAGGATGCTCTCAGTCTCTGGGCATTCCTCATTCCCACCCAAGTCCTGTAAGAAAACTTCCGTGGGAGAAGGGAGATGGAAAGAGGTTCAGTGAGAAAAGCAGGGATGTTTCAGCAGAGCTGAGAGTGGAGGCAGCCCACAGGAGGGATGCTCTGTCCTTCCCAGTTTCCAAGCCATGACAGGTATAAACTGCTGTTGATGCAGAAATTTGCAGTGTGTGCAGGRCATTAACTGTGGGAAATTGCTTGCCAAAAACTGCACAGCCACAGGATTCCCTCTGAACTTTCTGCTATGATTTTGCAGCTACCTGCCCTCACCAGACTTTAGTGCTCGAATTTAACACCCCTTAGCCTCTCTTTTTTCAACTAACACATTGCTTCTGCACTCCAGCTATCACTGCTGGTTTTTCCCTGATAAAACTACMCCAGCATTTATCAAGCAGCTGGTAAATCAGCAAAGAGAAAACAAAACTGGATGGGACATAGGGTCTGATCCAAAGTCAGGTTGGAGGCTGTACTGTGATATTCAGTTGCCCTGGACTGGATTCATGGTGGGATGATGGGGGACCATCTCCAAACATTTCCCAGCAGCAGAGGAGGTARCCAGCAGTGATAGCCACCCTAACTCTCTGGGTAAGTACAGGAAAGGTTATCAAAGCTCCCACATGTATCTGGTTACCRACTTTAAACTTGACCATCTGGTTATTGGCCAAGTAAATTGTGGCTGATATCCCAGTGTGATTTCCATTTTGAGCTCTGTTTTAAAGAGCATGGCTGCTGATGTCAGTGGAGACCTTTCTGTGCAGGAGATCCAGTCYCCTTGTTCCTGCCAAATGTCAGGARMGGGTTTTGCACATTTCCTGACCTAGATCACTCCTAAAATCACAGTGCCAGGGCAGTTCTCCACCAAATTCTCTATGGCTCAGTGATGTTAATTCGGTCCTGGCAGCTGCATAGCAAAAGGAAGGTTCTCATGCAGTGCCACATGAGCCAGGAGCAGGGAACCTGTCCCCTGTCACTACAGTGTCCAGTGCTATGCCATGCACCCACTGTTTCTGTTATTGTTGTACTTGTACGTGTGTAAACTGCAGATGTTTGTTTTGTCTTTCAGTCATGAGGCTGTAAGATCAATGTTCCACACACAGATGAGGTGGGTCAGTCTTGTAAACATCATTCTCCTCCAATACCCCATACCCTTCATGCCCTGTAATTAATAGAAAAGATGCAGAGACCCCAAGGGGCTCCCTCTGTTTGTACCAAATTTCATTTTCCCTGTTTCCTAAAATTCTCCTCCTCCCCTGTATAAAGCCCCACTAAACCCAAACCTCACTTACCTCTGCATTTTGTAGTGAATTAAAATGATAGTGGTAATCCTGTGACTATMTTCCCAAGGATGAATTCCCTCTCTGCCTTCCCACCCTCTCCCTTGGCTTCCTCCCTGTCAGTATTTCTCCTCTCCACTTCTCATTTCTCCTCCCCTGACCATGGCAAGAGCATGAAAGTCAGAACAAGATCTCACTAATCTTGCACAGCCCAAAATAAAACCTTGCATATGAGGAGATGAGAAATGACTGTGTTACTGACATACTAAATAGTTCACGTTTCTTCTGCAACAAACTGCTCGAGGAATGTGTTGCCTACAGCAGTAGTACCATGAAATGTAGGTTTCAATTCCTTTTTATCGTAATCCATGATTAATGTTCCACCTTTTAATGATGCCACTGTTACCCGATCCAAACTAAATAAATCACAAAAATATGTGGGGAAAAAAAAGAAAATCTCTGCTTAACTCCTGGCATTTAGTATATTATAGTCAGTGTACTTAGGGTGACACTGTTGTCTTTAAAATTTAATTTCAAGCAGGCATGTAATTTCCTCAAATAAGATGTGAAATACATTYGAAGTGCTCCTGTTCACTGTTAAATCTTACTCAGTACATTATAGATAGGACCATTAAAAAAGGGGTGAATGAGTTTCACTTCTGATTAGAGGTGCTATTTGGGGCCATTTGAGTTTGGAGATTTTGGGCACTTGCTGTGCCTGTGCGTGCAGCTGCCAGGTCCCAGCTGCTCGTGGCAGACTCTGGGGAAAGAGCCCTGGACAAGCTCAGTGCTGTGCTCCTGATATTTAAGTATTTAAGATATGCCACGTCTTTCCTGGCTTATCCCAAAGGCTCTCAACCCCCTCCACACAGGGATGGCTGCTTAAAATACTCCTACAGTGCTTGGGCTATCAGGGGCATCATCAAAGTCAGAGGCTKGATTCTGCCTCTCTGGTTGCATGGCTCACTTTAATGAGGATCCTGTTGAGTGTGAACAGGAATGTTTATGTGTCTGAACCTTTTGGGTGGGAATTGCTCTTTCCCATGCACTTCCTCCTGGAGTGGCAGGTTGCACCTCTCTCTCTCTGGCATTTTCCTGTGGTTGTGACATCAYTAATAGCTGCCCTTTGTGACGATGGCATGTTTAGTGATAAATTTTTGTATTGAAATATGCTCATGGTATGACAACACCCAGAGAAGGACAAGACCAGTTTTGGGGAGGAATTTTGACAGCAGCTTTAGTAGAGCTGGAAGACTCAGAGTAACACCTTTGGTGCTGAGAGCCTGTAATGGGAATTCCAAGGGAATTAAAAGGCAATTACAGGAAAATTACAATCCCTTTGCAAAAACATGATCACACAGAATAAGTCATGTCCTCCCAAAAAAACTTAATGCACCTGGTGATACCTGTGAGTCCTCCTCCACCTCTGAAATGAGATTTTAGTGAGGTTTTTTTTGGATTCCACCTAAAGCACCTCACGTTCTGGTGGCAGCCAGCAGGTCCTCCCTGGTCTATCTCAGAGCAGGTACATTAAATATACTGTTGAGTATATTTAATATCTCACTAGCAGTTGAGAGAGGAGCTGCATACAGAAGAATCACCTCACAGTTGGTATTTGATGGATTTTTTTTCTGATTCTGGCCAAATTCTCCAGCCAGTTGTGCCTGTTTAGTCCCTGCAGCTAAAGATGGCCCAGAGTAACTGAGATTCTCCGTGGAGTGAAGCAGCAAGGGAATAGTTCTGTGTGTCCACATTATTTTTGGAGGGAATGACATGAGGGAAAAGCAGGTACAAAGATCTGACTTCCCAAATCCCACCATCAGGGTCTTGCTGTGGATTTCAGTAACAAAGACTGGCAATTGAATTGTGGGAATAGGTCAAATGAGCTGTTTTAAAATAGACCCCTTCCAGATAATTATTTCCAAGATTTTATGTGGAAATGCATGAACAGGGTGAGAGTATCTCCTACCCAGCACCCAGAGGTAATTTATTTTAACTTTTTAAAGAGAAAACGATACCAAAGGCAGCACAGCTCAGGATCTGGGAGTATAGCCAGGGGTGTGTGGGTAGCATGCAAAGCAGTGTTTAAAAAAAAGACCCAAAATCCAAACTCAGCATTTTGGTGGGTATTTCTGATCTCAGTGCTTTTTTTTTTTTCTGGTGAGATCTTCTGCAACAAGTAAAATTGATGTTGAAGTTCAGCCCCTATCTGTTAAAGTAATGGAGCCATAAGCTGTTTATGGATCAGATCTTTACATATCCCTGCCAGGGACTTGCAGAGGGACAGGAAAAGCTGGTGTGACGGTGTTCTTGCYCTGTGTTCAGTCCACCAGAGCTCTGTTCACCTCTGCACCTCCTCCCTGAAGGCTTCCAGCAGTGCCTTAGGGTGAGAGCTCATCTCTGCAGGGCAGGGCAGGTCACAGGATTTATCCCAGATGGTTCTGTGGCCACATTCTGCTGCTCCTCCAGGCGCACATCCCATCTCCTTTGCCCCCAGGATCGAGCTGAGGGCTCTGAACAAGATTTCTCCAGGGGATGAGCTGACGGTTTCCTACGTGGATTTCCTCAACCTGAGCGAGGAGCGGCGCAAGCAGCTGAAGAAGCAATATTACTTCGACTGCACGTGTGAGCACTGCAAGAAACAGCTCAAGGATGACCTGATGCTGGCAGTGAAGGCAGGGGACAGCAAGGTAGGGTTTGTCCTGCTCTGTCCAAACCCAGGGGTGGCTGCATTTCCTCGACCAAGGTGTCTGTGGGTCTCCAAAACTGTGGTTTCTCAGCACGGGGATGCTCTCGATAGGAATAGAGATTTACCAAAACATGATTAGTGCCAAAAAATGATAACAGAACTGAACCATGACTGGACACAACACCAATTCAAGCCCCTCATGCAAGGCCAGCTTAATCTTTACTATTCAAGATAAATGCAGTTTTTAATTTTAAAAAAGCCCACAGAAGTTGCCTTTAACCTGAAAGTCCATCAATAGGCAGAATGCAAAAATACTAGAAAATTACTGCAATATAATTGCAA
>NW_026623754.1:147883-170551 GCF_030028575.1 Malurus melanocephalus | reverse complement strand
CAGGACCAACCAGCACTGCTGAAGCTCTGTGCTCTGGAGCTCACACCAGCTCCAGGAATGAGCTTCCAGTCCCTCTCTGCAAAGGCCTCTCACAGGGAGTTTGCACCATCATTTGACATTTTTGCAGGGTTGCTGTGGGCAGACTGACTGTGAGGAATTAAGGTGTTAACCTGCTCATTTTAAAGCAATTTCTCTTTTCCTCTGAGGTCTCACAAGTCATCGAGTAGGAGGGTACGGGGCTGTGTCTTTCTGTTGGCAGCAGGATGTGCTGCTTGGTCAGCAGCTCCACTTTATGAATGTGGTGGCAGCTCTAGGAGTTTCTTTTTAGCTCCTCTGCCCAAGGATATAATTGCTTATAGGTTTTGTGCCCCGTGGCAGTGTTTGGTTGGGGTTTCTATTCCTGCAAGCTTTATAGTGGAAAAGGGAAGGGGAAACAAGGCAGGATAATTAAATGTATCATTGAGTCATTGATCTGCACTGTTGAGCAGTCACACACTAAATCACAGCACAGCTCAGGGATCATGTGGAGCAGGGGGGAAGCCAAACAGAAAAGGGGGGATGAGGGAATGTGGGGTTAGAGAAGACCCTTTCCTTGCTGGGGGAAGTTCTCCTCTGGAGCAAAGACCCTGCTGTATAACCCCATTTAAATTATCAAGCTTCATCTTAAAGCTAATCCTGCCTACTGTACTTCCCCACTTATATTATAAAGCTGTGCTCAGTTCTCTGAAGCAGAAGGATTTTTATCTGGCTTTCTGCAGAAATGTCTTTTAACACATTCTCCAGTAGACAGCATAAAAAAATCTCAACTCTCATTCAGCACYTGCTATCAAGCCTTGACCAAACAGTGAGTTCACAAATCACAGAATGGTTTAGGTTGGAAGGCATAGATCATCCCATTCCATCTGTCCTGCCATGGGCAGGGACACCTTCCACTAGGGATGCACCATCCCCCTTTTTTGTGAGCATTAGAAGTCTGCACACAGAGGAAAATACCCAGCATTTCTGGGKGAATGTCCTGCACAACCTGAAGTGCCTGTGCAGAAAAAGCCTGTGAGCATGCAAGGCATGATTCCAAGTATTAAAAATACACCCCATCCACAGACAGTAAGTGTCCAGGCTGACCTCACCCACAGAGCACGTGTGCTGAGTTCAGGCACCTTTGTGGGAGCAGCAGCTCTCACAGCTGCGTGGAAAAAGGGCTAGAAATACATGGAAGACTGACAGCTTCCATCCTCAACAGCTGCTCCCWCCTCCAGTCCTTCACCCCTCCCAAAGAGCAGCAAATTTCCCATTGTTCATAATGGCAACAGATTTAGAAGTCTAGTAAAGGCAAGGGAGGATTTTTATTAGACAAAGCCACTGTGGAARTGCTGTTTGAGGTCCCTGTTCTGGGAGTCTGGACTCAGGCAGCACAGCAGTGTGATTTGCACTGACATTAACATTGCTTTTGGATGTGTTCTGTGCCCCAGAGCACCCTGTGTGCTGCTCAGACAGCTGCCCAAACCTGATTAGCTACAATAGCTTCAGTAGAGGACTATGGAATAATAAATCATAACACAATCATATCCATAAATAGATGGGGGGTAAACAGCTCTGAAAACTACTGGTTTTCCTTCAATATTAAACTTTGAGGATTTCCTAACCAGATGAATTTCAGATTTGTCAAAAATCTAATTGACCAGTTGTGAGGAAAAAACAGGGTAGCCTTACAGTTCTGACTCCCAATCTTTGCAGCCTTCATTGCAATCTTGGGTCTCTGCTCTTGATCTACACCCAGAGATCCTTCCTGGCTGCTGGCTCTGCTCTGTATCTCCAGACCAGTCTCTTTCCAAAAATTCCTGGAGTCATGTGATTGTAGGCTGATGTCAGATTCCCCATTTATGAAAAATAAGGTCATAATAGTTGATAGTACCAACATAGAATAGCTGGAAAATGCAAATTTGAAGGGCTCAGAGAAGCTGAAGATGAACAGTCGGGCTGGATATTGTTTTATATTTCAGTATCAAAGGAAGAGGAGGCAGCTGATGATGAGCTCACTGGTGTTTTGCCAGGCATGCCCAAATGTGCTTCTTGTCTCCAAATGCAGGGTGAAACACAAACTTCTCTGAGGTGTATGGAAAAACACATTTCCCTCTCTGGATGCAGCTGAAATCAGAGCTGAGCCATCTTAGGGTATTTGGACATAATGACAGCATTTCTTAGTGTGGGTAAAATTCAGGGATCTCTCCTGATCYCATTCAAGAGCCTCATTTCTCCCAAGCAGCTGCAATAGGAGCACCTGACATTCMCCAGCTGGTGGCTTTCACAGCCTCTCTGGTGTCTCATGAGCCCTCTCAGCTGCAGGGTCAATTCTGTCCCTTTTCCAGAGGGGAGAAGTGGYGTGGAGAGTTGAGGARCTCAGTGATGCCTGCCAGAGGCACWTGGCCMCCAACMACCCTGATGGGYTACACTTRCTGAAATCAGCAYGACTGTCACCTTTTGACCTGGAATGGGACCATTTCATCCCATTTCAGCCCATTTCAGCCTTGGGCAGGTCTGAGGGGCACACTGGTATTTGCAGGCAGCAGGAGGAAGCGGATGTTGTGAGAAGCATCCCGCTAAGCTGATTTGGTTCCCTGGGATGTGGACCAAGAATCCTTCCAAGCAGGGTATTTTGGCATGTGTCAGGCAGTGCCTTTTCCTCACTGGTTTCCCTAATGTCATTCCCAGCCCTCTGCAGATGTGGTGAAGGAGGTGACCCAGCTCTCCAAGGACACGCTGGAGAAGATCAACAAGGCCCGCATGGAGGGACATTACCATGAGGTGAGTCTCGTGCTTTTGCTCTGTCTGCACACACAGAGCAGTGATTTAGGGATGAAAACCCTATTGCTGCAACTTGAATATCCCCATGTGCTTCCTGCCCTCCTGGTAGATCAAAATGAAGAAGCTGACACTGTTTCTGCCCTCTGTAGAGCACAACCATGTCTTAGACACCCCAGAATAACTTTTTCTGTAATGATGACAGAAGGAAATTCAGGTGACCTCCAGCACCTCCAGCTGACACACGTGTTGAACCAAGGGCCTCCAGGGTGAAAATCATKAATTATAGGGCAGGTGTAACAATGAGGCAGCTTTGCAAGGTAACCTCATAAAAAGAAGGACAGGGGATTTGGGAGTGGGACAGAAGAGAAYAGTCCAGTCTGGTCTCTTGGCACACTGAGCTGTGTTGATCTTCCCTTCAGCTCTGGCTCCTCATGTTTCTCATTTTTTGGGTGCTGAGGATGGGTGTGTGGGGTGGGAGTCCCATCTCCTACCTGGAGACCAGGCCACAAGGGCAAAGGGTGAGAGAGAGCTCAAGTAATTTMTTTTTTTCTCCCTCTTTTTCTCACCCAGGTAATATTTAATTGTCCTCCTCAGATAGCCCTCCAGGCTGAGTGACAACCTCTAGGTTTTAACCATTTTTGGGAAAAGGCTGAAGCCCCCTAGAGCAGAAATTGGGACTCTGAACCATGGCAAGGACAGGCAAGGAAGAGCACAGCTCCACATCTCCAGCCCCAAGGGGTCATTAAGAGTATTCCTTGCACCGAGTGCTTTCAGGGCTGGGTGGATGGCACTGGGGTGCAAAGAGTCTTGTATCTGACAACACCCAACCTCCTGGAGTCTTTCTTCTCCTGAGCAGTAGACATCACTTTTTCCTCACCAGTTTTATGAGTGTAACCCTGGGACAGAAAGCTCRGAGCACCAATCATTTTCCTAGGCTGATGTTTCTCAACAAACCAAAMCACATCCATTCTTCCCCAACCTTCACTGAGGCTAACTCAGACTCTGGGACTGGTTTGGACTGTGCAAAGGTGCTTGGACTTCTTACYCTTCCTCTCCCTGCTTCCTCCACGCTCAGGTTGTGAAGCTGTGCCGTGACTGCCTGAAGAAGCAGGAGCCTGTGCTGGGGGACACCAACATTTACCTGCTGAGGATCCTCAGCATTGCCTCCGAGGTGCTCTCCTACCTCCAGATGTTTGAGGAAGCAGCTGACTATGCCAAGAGGATGGTGGATGGCTACCTGTGCGTCTGTGCCCTACTTTTGGCACCTCTCTGTGCTCATGCAATGTTAAACAGTGTGTTACAGGAATAATTTTCTTAGTCTGCTCCCATTGGGGCAGTGGTGAAATTCAGATATCTGCATTTCAGGACCTGTTTGCATCGCCAGACAGAGAGGGACCCCTTCCTAAATGCACAAGAACTCCCAAACACATTGATTTGCTAAAATGGAACAGGCAAATGGTTTAGGAACATCTTTCACTGGCTTTTTTGTTTTGTCTCAGAAGCATCTCAGGGCTGCCCTGACAGCAAGGTACAGAGCATGGGTGCAGGACAGAGAGGCTGTGACTGCAGGAGTTCACCTGTTCCCTGCACCCTGCAGGAAGGAGAGGTCAAAGGGCAAAGAGAAACCAAGTGAAATGACTGYCACTCAAGATATCCCCTCACTCTTAAATAGTACATGGATTTTTTTCTCGGCTAATTGTTACAGTCCTGTGGTAAAAGCTCAGTGAGAATAAAGAAATTCAAGTTTCGTTCACATAGTTTCAGGGTAAACCTCACATTAAAAATGATGTGCTTTATTATTACTGAGGTTTATGACAGGACTCATGAGTATTTAACAGCAAAAAAAAAGGAAASRAAGRAAAATAATGGAAACTGTAGAGAAGAGAGAAAAGCCCAATTCATTATATCATTTGCTCTCTCACACTCATTACCTGTATTTTTGGTCARTTCTACCCCAAAAGGCCTGTGATATTTTGTTCTTCTGCAGAGGGGTGACAGAGTCACCTCCCTGGCTTGCAGGCCTGACAAGCAACTTCATGTCCCAGCCCTGGCACTGAGCTAATTGACTGACACAGAGGAAATTCCTTCCCCTCTCTGTTCCTCAGTTTTTCAGACCACAGTGAGGACCCCAGTAGTTTCCTCTCTTGCTTCAATTGCCAATTCAAAATGCCAAAAAAAGCCCTTAAGAGGAGGTTTTCTGCAAAGTGCAAGCAGCTTCTAACTCTGCTTCAGCTTTTAAAGTTGGATGTAGAGGAGAGGTTTCATTTTTTCTCACCTGGGGCACTGACAATCCTCAGAGAAAAAGGTGAATTTTCAGTGGGTGAAATGAACATTTCTGGGATATCTGGGACCACCTCTTTCTCTTCCCACTTTGAATGAGAAGATGGTGATTGTTGCATTGTCACTGCACTGTGTCAGGTTAAGTTGGTATCAGCTGAGCTGTAGGGTCAGATCTGGGTTCTTCTTGTGCCAAAATAATGACAGAGATTGGYGTTCTCTTGGCATGAGATGAGAGACTTTGGCTTTCTCCAAGCCAGGTGCTGAACTTTCCCAGGTCACATCCCATCTTTCACAACTCACATCCCTGTAGAGCTCTGTCCTTGACTAATGTGTCCCTGCCCCTTCCCAAGCAGGGCACATTTTGGGGGCACTGCAATAGGCTCTGCACCTGAGTAAACAGCCTGCTCTTTGGCAAACACCTCATGTCAATGATATGCCTTTGGGAACCCAGATTTCTCCTGAATTTAAATGACCCAATGTATTTTCCAGGAAAATATACCATCCCAACAACGCTCAGCTGGGCATGGCYGTGATGCGGGCGGGAGTGACTCACTGGCACGCTGGCCTCATTGAAGCTGGCCACGGCTTGATCTGCAAAGCCTATGCCATTCTCCTGATCACCCATGGACCTTCCCACCCAATTACCAAAGATCTGGAGGTAGGTGTCATCTCCTGCCTTGTCTCTGCTCGATATCTGGGCAAGATTGCAGTCAAGCTGTAGGAACAACCATCCGTAAGAGCTGAGAGATATATCAAGCACTGACTGCTTCTTCTTAGGGCTGTGGTTTTGTCTAGATTATGTTACAGTCTGCTGGGAGGTACATGTCCTTTCCTACTGGAGGTTTTCATCCCTGAAAAATAGCTTTTATCCTGCACCAGAACACGCATCAGAAATGGCAGCTGAGCCCCCAAATCCTCACTGAAACTGCCATGCCCAAAGACTGAGCCTCCCATTTATCCAGCAGCRTGATTTCACTCCTCTCAGAKGGATGACAYTGCAATTTGAGTATATCAGATTACRTATGGTGGATGTGCTCAKTTTACCAACTGATTTTCTTTATTGGTGTCCATTCTTCTTCATTTACCACTCCTCACTCTGTTGAAGCAGCAGTGCATTTTTTCCTCAGATGACTGATTGGTGCATTTCCTAGCTTAGAGTCAAGAGCTGCAGATCCCAGGGAATTGCACCCTGATCAGATATGAGGAACTATTTACAATTGCAGCTGGCAATTTATMATTTTTTGAGCATTTTASTCACTTGATAAAAACTATTGGCTTYACAGCATCGTCCTTTATTACCCCTCAAAATTACAGGATACCAAATGAAATCCTTTATTGATGTCTTAGTCCCCATTACAGCAAAGCTATAACCTTTATTAGTGCAATTTTATATCTTCAGAAAAATTAATAACTCCTACCTAAAGCCACTCTATTGACTGTTTCCCTGTATGTAGCAAAGGGYATTGTCCCAGCATTCCAATTTCTGTGTTTCCCTTCACACTTTAGGAGTAAAACAGTGGATATATGGCACATTTATCTCTGTGCTTCTAAACAAAGGGTTCAGTAAATGCACAAACAGGTCTAAAAACATATCCTACAATCCCTTCTGATCCTCTGCTATAATGCAGCACCAGGAATGACTGTGCTGATGATGAATTCTGGGGTGCAAGAGGTACAACAGTGGGACTGAGCATCCCTCTCCTCCTCCCTGATGGTGATATAACACCCCAAGGGTCAGGCCCAGGGTGTGCACCCATTCCCTGGCTCTGCACAGCATCACCTCTAAGTCCTGCATCAGTTTTGGGAGCAAGAGGCTTCCCAAAGAAGAGCTGGATGCAGGAAAGGCCGCTCCCTTCTTCAGTACACAGGTGGATGGGTTTGAGAAAGGAACAGGAATATCTGTGTCCAGCTTTGGTCCTGCTGGTGGGACACCGAGAGCAAGGTGCCTCAGCCATTGCATGGCCTAGAACATCCCTGGGGACAGTGCCTGTTTTCTGGCAGTTTTATTCACTTGATTCAAGGTTCCCTGCATCCCAGGGTTTATAACTTGCTGTGTCCCTCAGGTCATGCGTGTCCAGACGGAGATGGAGCTGCGCATGTTCCAGCAGAACGAGTTCATGTAYTACAAGATGAGGGAAGCTGCCCTCAAAAACCAGAAGATCCAAGTSATGCCTGAACCCAGCAATGAGAATGCACCAAGCCTCTTCCACAAAAAGGAATAAACCCTGAGCTTGACATCAATTAATGCCTGTGGAGTAACATCACCCGTGGCACTTCCAAACATTGGGAATGTGATGCAGCAATGTGATACATCCTTAAGGATTGTTTCCAGTGGCATGGACCTGCTGGGGGAGCAGCCTGAAAAATCTTCTGAGGGCTTAAAGCAGAAGAGGTCCTGGCAGAAACAACATCCTTTTTTTCTATCACTAAGGCATTAAAAATCAAAGCAAAAAACCCTGTTATAAAATTATTTACATTTGCATTGKAAGCCTGTTACTCTCTACACAAGTTCTGGTTCTGAATTCCTTTGTAAATTTTAATTGATTTTTCCTAAGAGGTTCTACCACTTTCTTTGGATGACATAATTTCTTTCCAGTGGTGTCCATGGGATGGTACAAGTGGGAAGCCAGTTGCAAGAAGTGTCATGTACACCTGTGGGCATTGAATGCAAACTGAACAAGACCCACAGATKATGTTTTCTGTTAAATATTTCTGATGAAAACTTGCTGGAAAATGATTTTGCAGCTGGCACAGGTGCAACATCAAACTGTGGGCCTACATCAAGATAAATTAATTGGGATAAATTATTCTTCTTAGTTACAAATCAGAAAATGTCTGCAGTGATGGGGCCATGCCAGAAGCTAGTTGCTATGGTTTGGTGCAGTGGCTGTGTGGATTATTCTAACTGAAAAAGCATTTTCCAGGGAGGTGGATCCACCTTTGTTCACTTTCAGGGTGAGCTGGGAGCTCTGATACCTTAAAGCACTTCCCTTGTAACTTAGGTGCTTAATCAGTTTTGCACTGATGAWAAAAGAGATGGTCCACAGATCAGCTGCCAGTGGACAACCAACAGAACTAAGGAGAGGTCTAAAGGCTAAAGTTGGATTTCTAGACAAAAAAGGTATTTGCTCTCTGCCCATCTATTAAAAACCCAGCTGCTTTCCTGCAGACTTTCAGTGACATCCAGGAGAGGAAAATGTTTGTTCAAGAATCCCCTGCCTCCTCATCAGAGTAGCAAGAAAACAAAAACAGGGCTTTTCCTTTTTGACATTTCTCAGTGATTTTGCTGATCTCCAGATCTGTGTTCACTGAAGACCAACATCTGCTTTTTAGGCACTGTTGAGCTAAGTCCTTCCATTTGTCTGTGAAGTGTCACAGCTGTCTGCTGCCCTGTGTGACAATCCATATKGGTTCAGTTCTTGACATGAGGATCAATGTTGATCTGTAATACAAAAACCTCTCCTGGGCAGAGAGGAGTCCTGGCAGTGAGAACAAATTTGTCCTTTGGTGACTTGTTGGGGTTGCAGAAGGAGGTGGGGAAGCACTTGTGGTGTTTTCCTAACATCATGGTCAGCTTTGAGCAGTTGTAAGCACATCCTTCCATCTAGGAGTATCACATACACTCATTTTCCAGTGACAATTCCCTATCATCATCTGAGCACCAGGCATGGAAAAGGCAGATAAGAAGGAACTCRTTTTTCTGTGTGCAGCAGAAAACCACATCTCCATTTGGCCTGATGTGAAAGCAAGAGCTCCCTCTGTCTACACTGTGAACAACCAACCCATCTCCTGTCCGGGGGTAAACCTTTATTTCACTCTAGAAGAAGTTTTTAATTCCAGTTGAACCTGATTTATCAGGTGCAGTGTGGGTTGAAACTCATACTGGACATCTGGAGACAATTGTGACCCTCYTGCTGGTGGGAAGGGGTGGGGGGASATGGGATGAGCCTGTAGGGCTGATCCTGCTGTGGAGGTGAGAGGATGAAGACAGCAGCTGGTAGCCCATGCTGGCTGCTTTCCCAAGGCAGCTTTCCAAACAGGATCTCTGGCTTTTCCCTGACTCCACCCAAACCACCCCRTTCTTTGGCCCTGCCAGTCACCCTCTGATCACTTTGGCTGTGTTTGTAAGGAAAGGGGGCAGAACCCTTCTCCTGCCCAGTGCTTCCCARCCAGATCAGCYGTGGGTGCAGGACCCATGGGGCACWCCCAGCAGGATGCTGGCACTGTCCCCAGGAAAGGGCTGGAAGAACACTGCTCAGTGTGGGTCACACAGTGGCTCAGAGCCTGTGCCCTRCCTCACCTCCATTCCCAACACCAGCACACCCTTAGCTCAGCTGCCCAATTTCTACCATTGCTTCCATGAGTTTTRGAGGTTTGTGTCTATTTATAGTAGCAGTGAAGAGGTTGATGAMGATGAAGATGCTTTCAATAAAAATTTTATTCCATTGGACACATTTTACACGGTAAAATGATTGGTGTGTGTAAGGTTTCTAGATTCTCTTGCTGATTCTCTTGCAGCAGAGGTCACCCATGGTCATCACCTGAAAAACAAATGGAAAGTGTTCATTTTTCATGSATYTGTACAACCATAGAATATCTCAAGYTGGAAGGGACCTATGAGGATMATCATGGTGCTTAGCTCCAAAYTGTACTTAGRAAGGAGCTRGTCTTGCAAATCAAAACARGACCAATTCCCAGTCTCTCWCTTATAAACTGAATTTTTAAAGCTTTGTATTTCTTCACAAATACCCCAAAGCAGGTAAGGATAACCTGGCATCCCTCAGCTGGGATCAGTTTGCCTCTATGAGATCTTCTCTATGAGYGCTGAGCCCAGGCACATACCTGTACATCTGGGTGGATGAGAAAATGCCCTCCTTAACTGAAACTCYAACCAGCAATGCCTAAACTGGGTCTTCAAAAGTGCTTTTTGGATCATACTCTAATGAGAAGCTACCTTCAGTGCCTGGCTGCAGAGCCTGTGTGCAAGCACATGTTCTTCTCCAACACCTTCTGAGGTCCCCAGCACCTCCCTGAGGTCCCCAGAACCCCTGTAGCTTCYAGGGCCAGGCCCCTGAAGGCAGCTCTGTTATTTTACACTTACATTGGTGAGGGTGTCTCCGTTGAGCTCCGTGATGGATGTCAGCTCACCTTTGCCGACATTCACTTTTGCAACCAGTTTGTTGTTGCCCTCCATCTGCACAAGAGCCTGGTGAAAAGAAGACAGAGGCATTCATGTTATTGCTGGAGATCACCTCAATCCCTGCATCTTGTTCTTTCCCTACTTTAGTAGGAGGGGACTGCTGAGCCACCTGAGCTGGGTCAGGGCCTGTCATATYATCTCCTGTCCACCACCCACCTCCTGCACACTGCTGCAACAGCCTCCTTTGGGGAGAGGTGAGTGGGAGCAGAGTGACAGCACTGGGCTAGGGGGAGTCTTGGTCAAGGTAGGAAATAATTTCAGGAGCTTTCAGAAACTCAGATATGCCTGGAAAGCTCTCCATGCTACATCTGCTGAGTCTCTGCCCACCAGGAGCTGCTCRTCTAAAAATGCTACAGACAGCACCAGCACCTCCAGGGCAGCTGTCACTGATCAATTAAATTAATCAAATAAATAAGCCAGCAGAGCCCATTTTTGTTTATCTGTCTTGCTCAGCTACAAGATGTGKTCATTTGCCCTTGAGCTGCTGATCTAGAGTAGAAGAGTAGAACTTTTATAATAACTCTCTTCTATAAGTGTATACAACTTTTATAAGAACTGTTTCCCCCTGTTTTATGCCAAAGGAACTTCAGTGATGCTGGAAATTGTGACATAACTGGTGCAGCTCTCATTCACAGCACACTTCTTTGGTGATCATSCCTCCTGTTTTGAAAAGTCCCTGTAATATCATCTTTTCCTGAGGTAGAGGTGAGAGAMAATATTTGCTAGTGGTGCTGCCTTGACATTTATGAACTCTTGGAAACTAACACCGAGGAATGGGAGCTCACCAAATCTCAAGGGTGATAACTCCTCACCTTGCYAAATCATCTCACCCAATGTCAACAGAAGCAGTGAGGGAAGCTAGCAGAGAAGTTAACAGCTAGTGGGACTTAAAAGGAKAGATTTATTGGTTTATGACTCATCTGATTTTCTTGCATTATCTTTGAGTCAACAAAATGAAGTGGAGGTGTTTTATGTTGCAACTTGACACAAAGTCAATCATTTTCCACCTCAAATCTTTCAGAACTTTTCCTGTCAAAAATATTTACCAAAGCATCTCTCTATCCCTTTTGTTCAAATAAGACATTAAAACACTGGCATCCAGTGTTTTCCAAAGAGGCTATCAAAATAGATTCAGAAATGCAAAACTTCTTCTGCAGGKGTGTTTTAATACCTGTAGTATGGTCAGTCCATTTGATTACATATGCAGAGGGAATGGCTGGAAAGGAAATTTAATGTCCCTGAGTCCCCCCAGCCCTGGCAGAGGAGGGGCTGCTCACTCACCTTCACTTTCTGTCCATTCGGGAGTTCCATGTCACCCTCCTCTCCAATGGTGAACTCGTTTTTCATCACTTTGGAGCCAGTGGTCACAGTAACCTTGAACTTTTTCCCATCCTGCTCAATTTCTGAGATGCTCTTGATGTCCTTGCCCTTCTGAGCCAGGTCATCAGAGAGCCCTGCCCAGGAACAAGAGACATTGAATGAGCAGTGGAGCCATCGGTGGGCTGCTGCTGAATGAATGACTGTAGCAGGATTTGGGGACCTAGAGCTGGGAGATTTTCTACTCCAGTGTGGAAAAACCTTTCAATGGCAGTGCTTTCCCAAGAGTCACATGTCCCTGAGTCTGCTGGGGAGGAAAATGAATACCATCCTCCCGAGTTTTGTGTGGGAACTAGACAYGTCCTGTGTCTCACTGACCTGACTGGGAGCACAAACACCACCTCTTTGTCTAAGAATAAATCCTGCTCTCCTTCCTTCACTGACAGGCAAGGAAAAATGGATTAAATCAACAGAGAATAAAGGAACAAAGTGTGGTTTTTTTTATGAGATTCAGGGTTCTTCAGAGCCAGCTTACAAAATCTTCTCCCAAAGCCTGAAGGTGATCTTACAGGTGGAGCCCTTCTGGCACATAACTGTGCAGAAATAGTGCAAGACCCCCTGAATCCCTGCAGGACCACATTCCCTGTCACAGACATGAGTGAAAATCTATCAGATCCAGGAATCATTTAGCATTTAAACAATGCCAGCTGTCTTTCTGATAAACTGTGGGATTTGAGGCTTTGCAGCATTGCAGCACAGTGGCCGAGCAATATCCTACTTGCCCTCAAATTTCACATCCTGGTGAAGCAGATCTGCAGTGTTCCTAAGCCACCAAGGTGCTGCTGGCTTATCATGTGTGTGTAGCACTCAGCCACACTGGGCAGTGGCTGCAGAGCCTGCCAGGACAGACCTCCTGCAAGCCAYAAAACTTCACCCAGCATCCCCTGACCCCCAGCCCAGCCAGAGAGATGTTTTCTCATCTGAGATCACATCTCCACACAAATACATTTAAAATCCCAATAATTACAAGATGACAGACAGAAACAGGAAATCTCAGAGATGTCTCAATCATCAGCACATCAGCACAGCTGGCTCCCAAAAATCAGTGGATCTGCAGAGGCAAAGCAGCACATAGCACATGCAGGCACTTACCAAGGGCTTTCATAAAAACCTCAAAGTTTTCCTGGGACTGGAGCTGGTACTTTCCAGTGAAGCTCATGGTGGAAAGGCTCTCTGTGCTCTCAACACAAGAGAAGGTACCTTGCTGGCAAGCAGAGCTTGGTTTTATACAGTCCTTTTGCCTTAGAAGTTGGCCAGAGATAAGATGATGTAATTGGTTTATGGCCATGTTCAAACATTAACGTAAAACTGGGCAATGGTCAGTGATAAATTGCTCTACCTTTCACAGACCACAATGTACAATGTGGGGGCAGGGAAAACTCCATAAAACCATTTATGGAGGTCATAATGTGGCATCCATAAACAAATGATTAAAAAAAATAATATTGTGCAAAGAGCTTCATTATCAGAGGAACAAGCCAAATCATCTAATGAGCTTGCAAGTCTGGAAGCACGTACCTGGAGGAGGAGAATGTGGGGATTGTGTGGCCTCTGGAGCTGACACTGGGGGTTTCTGCTCCCTGGGGTGTGCATGGTGGGTCTTTACACTGGCAGAATAGTGGCTGCACACCGGCAGGGACTGCCTCACTGGGGTTTGGTATCATCCAGACATAGCAGTAGCACAAACCCATCCTTGTCCCCTAAGAAAAAAAACACCTCCAGTTCCTGGCCTTGCACTGGCCCACCTGAGGACTGCAGTTTAATTCAGGCTCCACCACAAYGGCTCTGTCTCTGAGATGTGTGGATAGATGGGCTTGTGCCATTAGTAATCTACCAAACCCCCATTCTTCTCCTTTCCCCATAGGAGCCACTGTCACTCGTGTACTGAAGGAGCATTCCAGCCCTTGGAGCTGCAGCTCTCTCAAGTGCCACATCAGAAGAAGAGGCAGCAGAAGCCTCCAAGCTGAGCCTGATACCTCCCACCAAAGCAGGACTCGGAGCTGGGCTTCTCTTCTAATCCRTCCCTTTGGCTGTGTCCCAGATTTCTTCACAGCATCTGAACATCCATCTGCTGGTTCTGGACTCCCAGGCCCGKTTTTTACCTCAATGGATTCCTCCTTCTTCCCAAAGACAGCACAGGGATTTTCCCCCTTTTCACTCACATGCCTTCTCCTCTTGACAATTCTTCCATTTTGCATTCTCTTAGCACCTTTGTCCTTTCTTTGAAGCGAAATCATGGATAGGAATGAGAAAGACGTATTTCTTTCCAATTTGGAGATGCTCTCAGAGCCTTCTGCTGCCGTCTGTCCCGCTCCTGCCGGCTCAGCCCCTCTCTCTGTGCTGCAGTACTCAGCCTCAGTTTCTGGTTAATTAGTACAGGCAGTGTCTGCCAGACGAGGCACGAGAGGAAAACCTCAGCCGAGGGGACGGGCAGGGGATGGAGTTGGCTGGGAGGAGGGAAAATCCGTAGGGACATCATCCCTACTCACCGTGGAGGGAGCCAGGCAGGTTCAGAGAGCACTCATRGGGGGTGGGTTGACTCAGCAATTTCTCCAAACAGCTTTTTGGCTTTTTTTCCCTTTTATCCCCTCAGGAATGATGCCAGCTTAGGAATTGCATTTCATTTCTATGCCTGCCTCAGGTGAATACCCTGGTGTCAAATGGGGCTATGCTGACATGTCCCTTTTCAGTGTCCTCTTCATGGGGTCAGTGGTGACTGACCTCKTGTGCTGTGTCCTGGCAGCAGCCAGAGCTGGTAGATTCCTGCTTCCCATCAGTCAATGTTCTCTGGCCATGGGCCACCTGGAATCACATCTGTGCCTCCCACATTTTCATGTCCTGGACTTCTGGCTGCTCCTCCAGGCAATTCAGGCCTCCTCTCTTTGCATGATGGGAGAGAGATTAAGCTTGAAAAAACTTGCAAGTTCCCAGGCCCACAGTGCCCATGGAGATGAAGCTCCTAAGGGCGGGATGTCACTCATCAGAAGTTAAARGAAGAATATAATTGTCCAGGACTCTCTTGGTAACTGGGCAGAAATTTTCCCATTCACAAAAAAGGACAATTCATGAGAGAATTCATCCCATTTGGAACCCAAGTTGTTTTCTGTAGGTATCCTCTCCTGCTTACTGTGAAGAGCTATAACATATCTATACTTTTGATTTGCTGTGGGATAAATGGGGACTATGAACCACTGCTGGAAAATTTGGAAATGTGGSCAATTGATTTTTGATCAATGATCAAAAAATAAAACCTCTTTGTATTCTGTTGGGCTCAATGTTCTTTTATTTTCTTCAGCAAAGAAATGCAGAAGTTCGTTTAAAAAAAAAGGGGAAATGCTTATTGAATGAAATTTGGCCAAGGTAATTGTTATCTAGCCAGGCCTGCTGAGCAAATGGCAGGTGAGATAAACTTAATCACAATAGCAAAGTTCAGAATATTTGCACATCTCCCCAACAGAATATGGGATCTTTGAAAATATGATATCAATTTAACTTTCCAGGGCCAAGAAAATGCACCTGAGGGCAAGTCAATTGATCATTTSATTAAAGTAAATCAATACCCTAAAACCTGAATCTGGTTGTATAAAGAGAAAAGGCATGGATAACTTTCAAAAATTATTCAGGAATCTATATCTTGTGGGAGGGTACATCTGTCTTTAACTTGCTTTGAAAATAAAGCATAGGGTCTTAGAAGCTTGTCAGAAAAAAAGGACTAAAGTATCTTATTTCTGCCTTTTGCACCTGAATATGGACATGCAGAACATCTCAAGCAAGAATATCACCAGTGGATCAGCCATGGTTTTGGCCAAATCTCAAACCCCCCCTGCTCTGATTCCCAAGCTACTCATCCTGAGTCTCCAAAACCCACGTCTTAAAGGAGAGGTGCTTGACCCAAACCTGGCAAGGTGCAATTTGTGGCTGGTTACAACATCTGCCATAATCAAGAACAGTTTGGCTCTGTCACCTCTGTAGCTGCCTGGAGACCAGCTGCATCCTTTTATGACTTCCCCTCAACCTTTCCCTGAGACTCCTGATCTCAGCTCTCACTTCCACTCAGTGCCTGGGAAGTCACCCTTCTACCTGCACCACTTCTTGATAATTTGGATGTTATGTCCAGTTTTTGAGCTTTAGGGCTCCTACAGAAAAAATATATATATCTGCCTTCTGCAGTTCAAACTGAAACTGTTATTTGAGTTCTGAACTACAAAAATTACTTTAGAGCCAAAGCACTGTGTGAGGAGAGGCACTTGGCTGTAGCCCAGGGCAGGGCCCCTGGTGGCCTTGTGGAAGTCTGGGAATGGCTTCATGTCTCACCTATTACCTCACTTGCTTCTCTTATCTATCCCACCAAATGGCAGGTGAGATAAGCGACCCCCCAAACTTCATTATGCCTTTGGTTTCACCTCAGTGCTTTGGGAAGCTGAGGCTGGGCTCTAAACYAGGATTTTCTTGCCCCAAATCTGAAAGGCTACAAGGCAGGACCTTTGGTGATTCAGTCCCGATTTTCTAGTGCAGGTCCAGTTGGACATCCCAAAACCTCTAATATTTTTTTTTTAAAAAGCTTGGTCAAAAGCTCGCCAGTCACAGATCCTCAGGTGGGCTTCCCTCTGTATTGCTGAGCAATCCCTATTTCTGCTGCCCTTGAATTGGGGAACTTGGTCTGCTGCCAGGTTTTCACATTGCTGGAATGATTATTTTGAACCYTGAGGAGCAAAGGTTTCTTCATCAGGCCACATGACTGCATTGCTTTGAAAGGTTGGATGGGATGGGAAGAGATGTTGCTGCTGCTGCCATGAGATCTCCATCCTTCTTGGTTTTCACCAAGGTTTCTTTGTGCTGCATTACTGAGATGAAATACAGCAGCTTTCCCAGATTTTTCTCTWGTTAAAATGGCCTTGGCAATCTGCAGGAGGCTCCTGCCTCCAAGCTGTAACTTCCAAGCTGCAGACATGCAAGCGCCATTTCCTATAGGCTTAGATTAGATATGTCATTATCAGTGCCCTGATAAGTGCCAAAAGCAGCAGCTTGTRCAGGGAGCTGCTGCTTGATAAAGCTTTCCATCGATGCTGATATTCAGAGAAGGGCAGCCCTCAGCTCTTGTCATCTTATTGCAAAGGTACCAAAGGGAGCAAAGGGTTGGTATTGCTTCTTCAAGGTCAAAGCGACTCTATCACTGATAGCCCAGGAGCCTGAGCTCTCTGCTTGCTGACAATCACCTGGGGAGCAGAGCTTGGAGGAGTTGGACTTTGCTGCTGGGATCTTGCTTTAGAGTAAGAATAAATCTGCTGGCTCTGCCACCCACTTCCCACTCTCCAATATCTGTGGCATAGTGCAGTGGCCTCTCTCCGGGCACATGGACCCCTCTGTTGATGCCCTCAGAGGATGTGTATTGTCCTTGCAGCTTGGCCTTCAATGGGATGAGGCTGCCCTCCAGCCCACAGCCCAGCTCGTGGAGTGAGGATAAAGGACTGGGAATGCTGCTCATTGTTTATGGAGCAAGGAAAGAAATGGAACCATTAGCAATGTTCCTGAGTGAGGAAGKTCTGGAAGGGTCTCCCAAAGCAGAGGCTGTGAACATTTAACCAATGCACATGGTGCATCTGACCCCACCATGTCTGCAGGGCAAACATCTCCCTCTGACCCAGGCCCATGAAGAATCCCTGAGACACAGTGGGGATAAAGAAACCCTCCCCTCATCTGACCAAGTGTGAAACACTGGCATGTGGGGATGGAAAGGGCAKCAGCCTCAAAGCACCCAGAGGTGGTCAGATGAACTCCAGTCCTGCAGGGACATCTGGCTGTCACTGTGGGCCAGTGTTTACCTGTCCAGCTGTGCTCCCCTCCATCCTGATTTATCAAGCACAGTGGCTCACTTGGTGCTGCTCACAGTGGCTGCAGCTGCAGTCAAGGAGTTTCTCAGGGCCATACAAGTGTGAGGAGGAGCCTGTTCCTGTCTCTCCCTGAGGCAAATATAGAACCATAATTTATACAGAAAATGAAGGAAAGTCCAAGCAATAAACTCAAAGATCTTCCSTAGCAGATGGTGCTCTGTGGCTGGGGAAAGTAATGAGACAAGTGATGCATCAGCCAGTGGGTCAGTGGTGAGGCAGGACACTGCTGTGAGGAGGGCAGAGAATTGTATGGAGTCTGACAGCACCTGGCTTTACAGCAGGTTCAGGGCCAGGGAGGTGCTCTATGGAGAATAACTGTGGTGCCAGCAAAACATGAGCTGTGGACAAAGCCCAGGATTGCCACTGTCCATGTTCCACTTGGTCCTGTTGTGTCTGCTCTAGTCAAAGTGCCTCCCTGAGCACAAGGCTTCCCATTCTGCACCTTACAGAGCCTTTCCCAAAGTCACCTGGAGAAGCTGATAAAGCATCTTCCTTTTCCAGTCACTAGTGGGTGGTTGTAGAGCCCATATGCTATGGGACTGCAGATTTTCAGATAAAATGTGACTCATTTTATAGGTATAAAAAAAGGTAAACTTCAGMATATTTGTACCAAATTGCACAAACTTCTCCAGGTAACAGCCACTCCAATATCCCGCCAAGAAAGCCAGAACTGCAGAATCCCCTGTGCTCTCTTTCTGCTCTGCCTTTATGAGTAGGTCCTGCACTTTGCCCTGTAAGACCCAAACCACAACACAGATGGCCTTGACATGGTTGTGAAATACCTTGTTCTGGGGAAAGAGTCGTACCCAGCCGTGGGGAAAGGGCCAATGTGCTGGCAGCTCCTTGCCCTGCAAAATCACCAGAGGTGGAGATAGAAAAGTGCGCACTTAGAGATGAGAGGAGGTGGCCCATGTGCAAGTTCTGCCTCATGTCAGCTGAAATACAGCAATTTAGATCAGATTTAGAAAGAAGGGGAAAGATCCATCTTTGTTGTAAAAAAAGACACAGCTTTGTGGACTTTATTTATTGCAATAAATTTCTATCTTTTATCTCCTTGACATGGGGCTCAAATAAATAATTCTGGGTGCATGTTTGCCTGTGCAGCTGCAGGCATTCTGCAAATATTCTTAGCCCCTTCCTGCCACAGATTCTGAGCCTGCTGTGTGGGTCCGTCTTTGAAAAAGGCAGAACTGAAATAGTTTGATTTCTGGCCACAACCTTACAGTTTTTACCTGGAATCTCCCTGTTTTCTCTGTGAATGTTCACACTTCTGTGCATGAGAGGGCAGAGGAAACATAACTTTAAACAACCCCCAATGATAAGCTCATATAATTTTTTCTCAGTCAACATAACACACTTCCCACTGTAATGTACTCTGTACAAGGCAGCAAATGGCATTGCAAAATCCCAAATATCCTGGTCTACTCTCTTTCTGGACTTGCTTGCTGTTGCCTGGGTCACTTATAGGTCTGAAAGCTTTCATTTGTGTTGGTTTTCAGAGCCCAGACAACTTGTAGGCAGAGGCAGGACTGGGAGATATGGGGGGATTTTTGTGCTGCTCGGGGTTATGTGATGCTTTTTTATTAAATTTGTTGCATTCTGGACCTGGTTGAGCGTTGGGGTCATTTCTGTGTGCCCCTGAGTGTCTCCCCGGGGATAGGAGAGATTCTGCTGAAAGGAGRGTGATAAAATCCCAGGATGGGATTCTCTGGGGAGAAGATGGGTTGAACACAAATAATCTCCTTCCCACCCCGATGAGATCTTGCAMCAGCTTTGTATTCAACCCTCCCACCGCAGGACATCGCCCGTGCTTCCTTTTCCTCAGCTCCCAAAACTTTGGAGCGGTGTTTCCCGGCTTTTGTTGGGAGGGCTGGGCGTCCGAAACTCGAAGGGTGGAGGGATTGTGGGAGGGTTGGAAAGGCTGGATGGGATCGGGGAGAGGGATGTACATCTCCTCCTGGATGCTTGGCACAAGGCACTGCCGCCATCTAGTGATTTGGGATTCACCGGTGGATCTGGCAGAGCCGCCGATCCACAGCGTTCCCGGGGATGCTTCGCTGGGAAAATTGCTGGGGACCCCAACCCAAGGCTTTGCTGGTGCCTGGGACACGTAGAGGAGCCCCCTTTGCTGGAGAGGATGGAGAAGCTGCTCAGAAAACACAAAGCTGAGGGTGTTGCTGTGCTTGTTTTTGACTGCTACAACGCTTGGGGCTGAGACATGAAATTTTAGGGGAATTTGTGAAGGAAAAAATTGAATATATGACATTATATATGTCTTTCTGCTTTCTCAGTCCTCAGCACGCTTTGGGATGCCTTTGGAAAGTGAAGAGACTGAGGAAATTCCATCTGGAGGGATGAAAAATATACCATTACAAAAAAATAAAAAATAAAATAAAAAAAACCAAACGGCTGGAAAAGTCTAGATAGCCACCTTAGATGGGGTTTGCAAATACAGATTATTCCTGACACATGAGTCCAGAGACCACGAACTGCTCAGGAATGGACAAGGTCCAAAGTGAAAGTGCAAATCCCAGCAAGAATACAGAGGCCCTGACTAAGACCAGGTTAATTGGAGGCTATTACATTTTCCAGCTCTTGATCTGTTGCTGCAGTGGATGAGTCCTGACAGGCAGCATGGGTATCCTCCTTCCATCATTTTCTKAAAAATTCAAAATAATATTAAAGAAACATAGAATGAATCATGGAAACACAGAATGGTTAGGTTTGGAAGTGACCTTAAAGATGATTTGGTTCCAGCTCTCCTGCTGTGGGCAGTGACACCTTTCACTAGACCAGGTTGCTCAGAGCTCCACCCAAAATTAAATGCCACTCTAAATTTGAGTGCATGGAAACTGTAGGGCTGAGCATAGGATAAGCTCGCCAAGTAAATGGCACTGTCATCCTGGTTTGTGTCCCAGGCTGTGTTCTGGACTCACCTGTGACTGCCACATCAGCAATCCCTGCACCCCAGCATTAACCACTGACCTCATTAGTGAAGGTTATCACTGCTGATAGACCCAGGGCACGGACAGACCTGTGGCAGCAGCCTCTTTGCAAATGCAGAGCAGCAGGTATTTTGGTGTAATCTTTTTTTTTTTCCTTTTTTTTTTTTCTTTTCTTCTTTTTTTTTTTTTGACAGGGTTTCTGCATCCCAAAGGGTGTAACGCTGAAGGAATCATCAATTTCATTGTAAGCTTTTCTCTCGGAAAAAAAAAATTAGATGCATTAATGAAGTAATTTCACACAGCTAAAACACACATTAAAAGAATTAGACATATGGTAATATGTGTAATATGCACCAGAGGCATAAGGCCCTATGGTGCTGGGAACAGGTGAGGTCTCACTGAAGTGTGCTGAGTGACTCTTGCAAATATGTACATTGGGTGATAATAAATTATTGCAGTGGTAATAAAAACTCTCAGCTTGTGCAGTTTTTCCTGTGGATTTGATCCTGTCCTTGTTCTAGTCCAAATTTGAGATGAGCTCAAATTGTGCTCTGCCCCTGCATGGACAAGGAATTCACCTGAATTCACCTAGGAACACCATCATGGGAAAGGGGAGAGGGTAGAACAAAGGAGCCAAATCACATAATCCTGCAGCTTTTACTATTTCCTTTATCTCTAATGTTTCACTGCCTTGTCCAGAGATGCTACTTGCAGTTTTTTGTGTCAGCCTCCCTGGAGCATGATGAGGAGCTAAGGCTCTATTTTGGAGATACCAGCCACTCCCCTCAGCAGCCAGGAAAACCTGAGAGCTTTCAGCGACTCCAAGGATGGCTATCAGGAGGTTTCACCATCAATTTAAACTTGAGGCACCCCTGAAGAACAAAGTCCAATCTTGCTGCCTGTTTTTCTAGCACATTCTGAAAGGACCTGGATCCCCTTCCCCTGGTGGCTACAGGTACAGGGACCATGGTGCCACAGCAGGTTTGGGTGGCTCAGGCTTCATCTTTGCAATGTCGTGAGGAATACTGAGCACAGAGATGGGGGCGAAATGTGGCCTGGTTGGTGAAATAATTTCTATAATTATAGATAAGTAGCTCCCTCCCTAGCTGATTTCCTAGAGGTGTGCTCTGCTCTGGCTCACTGTTTGAATTCAGATATATTATTAAAATCTTCTGTTTGCTTCCTGCTCTGCTACAGCTGCCCTGTTCAACCTTGATTTAACCATCATGAGCATTTTTGTCCAGAGCCTAAAATTTACCTACTGCCTCCACCTGAAGGGCCTGCAGAAAGACTCCTTTGGGATGCTGGGTATAGAAAAGCCTTTTTCCACACCATTTCTCAGGCCAGGGACTGGACCACCCCCTACCAGAGACTTTTCTCATTGCTCCAGTTGGAAMCCTAAGAATAAAGAGAGAGAGGCAATGCATTTAGGGTCAGACTCCAGAACTTTGGCAGGTGATGTGTCCCTTGCTGCAGGCGTGGGCTCTGTGGCTCATGGCAGGTTGTTGTTATCAGCCATCCTTTGTACCTCTGCTCCTGCCTGCCTGGGCTGAAGTCCTGGCTCTGTGCAGCCTCAGGTCGTGCGCTGACYTTGCCCTTCAAAAAACGCTGATTACATAAAAATAAAAAGCATAAAGTGGATGCACACCCCCTTTCCTGGAAAGAACTGGGTTTTTTTGCACAACCCCTCCCATGTCTCCTCTCTCTCCCGTGCCTCAGTTTCCCCGTTGGTGTGACTGGGTTGTTGAGCAACTGAACGCTTTGCTTTGCAGAGCTGAGYTCCAGACTGATTTTGTTCGCAAGGAGCTTCTGGAGCTTCCTGACCCAAACCMTCCTTTAAGCAGGTTCAATCCCAAATTTAAATCCAAACTCACGGTTCCCTCAGTTGGTTCCAGCTGAAGTTTGAATACCCCCAGGGTTATACTGGAGACCACAAGCTCTGCGTGCCCTGTGCTCTATCACCCTTTGTTTAAAAGCTCTCTCCTAATATTTAACCAGATTTGCCCCCAGCTGCAGCTCGCACTTGCCACCTCTTGTCCCTACTCCTGGCACCACCAGCAGGAGCAGCTCGGCTCCGTCTCTCCCACACCGGGCTTGGAGCAGGCMGTGCCCGCCGGCGGCTCCGCGGCACCGGGAACACCGGCGGGCTGCCAGCGGGGACAACTTTTCCGTG
>NW_026623754.1:100428-147067 GCF_030028575.1 Malurus melanocephalus | reverse complement strand
GGTGGCCATTCCCCGCTGTTTGGCTGGCAGCGGTGGCCATTCCCCGAGTGAGGTGGGAGCGGCTGAGGGGCTCAGCGGGTCAGGGGGAGAGGCGGCCGCTCGGCGGCATTTGCGCGAACGCGGAGCTTTTTGCTCAGCCCTTCCTACGCCGCGTCAAATCCTGTCCTTASTTTAACCCCTTTGAACGAAATCAGCCTGCTCTAAAAACACAGCGATTTCCTTTTATTTGTGTTTTTAAATTTGAAGCTCCAGCTTTTGCGAACAGCCCCCGAAGGGACATGACGCACTTGTGCAGCGACTTCGGCGCCGTGAGGGCTTTTCCTGGGGCGGGACGAGTCTCCCTCCCTGGGACAAGGAGGCTCCAACCTTGGCACAAATCCCAGGCAACCTTTCCACCTCCTGCAAAATGCTGTGTGCCCTCCGCTGAGCTGTGCCAGCTCCCTCTGATTGTTTTTGGGAGGGGATGGTTTTTTTCCTGGGGAGTTTTGTCTATCCACAGGGGAGGTTTGGAGGGAGTCGGTTTGGGATGAGGGYCTGTTCCTGATGTGGGAGGCTCTGGGTTCTTGGTAGTGACTGTGGTGATTTCCCAACAGACATGGAGTATATCAGCACTCGGGGAGGCACGAAGGCCGTGGACTTCGAGGGAGCCCTTTTCTCCGGCTACGCGCCCGATGGGGGCCTCTTCATGCCCCAGCGCATCCCCTGGCTGGACAGGGACACCCTGCGAAGGTGGAGCAGTCTCCCCTACCCTGAGCTGGTCAAGGAGCTGTGCTCCCTCTTCATCCCGGACAAGCTGATCCCACGGAACGCRCTCAGCGGTGAGCAGAGTGGGGAGCTGCTCGCAGGGATGTGCACGAGGATTTTGGGGATTCTGATTCATCTGCCTACCTTCCCTCCATCCTCTCACAGCCCCCAGAGCTGCACCATCACCTGCTCCTTTCCGTAGCGTGCTCTCCTCTGTCACTTTGCTGGCACTAGTGGAAAAGGTGTCCTCTGTGTATAAATAGGGGTTCTGGTGATGCAACAGGTTGATATCATCATCCCGTTCACTGCTGGGGCTCTCTCCAGGGCTTTCTGCTGCTTCACGCTTGCCTTGACATCTGTTCTTTAGTGTTTTTAACACTTAAGAGCTATCTCTTCCACCAGAGGGCAGCTGCAACCTCTGTCTCAACAGCACATTGAGATAAAACTCATGTTTCCTGTATTTTACATTTTAACACAGTTTGCTCTGATTATGTAGCATGTACCCTAGGGTTACTTAGCATAGAATTATCAAACACCACGAAGCTGGGCTGGTTCATTCCTAATACCTCAAATAACTTTTTTGATATCTGTCACTGCTCCAGCAACTGAGAGCGTTTGGTTGTGCAGAAAGGTAACAAAGAACACGAAGAGCACAGACACAGGAAGTCATGGGTGACAAAAACACTCCTCTACCCAATCTAACAGRCCATTTAACCATTTTCCTTCTAGACCTGATCGACAGGGCCTTCAAGAGGTTCAGACACAAGGATGTTGTGCATCTGTCCAGGCTGAAAGATGGGCTGAATGTTTTGGAGCTCTGGCATGGTGTTACTTATGCATTTAAGGACCTGTCTTTGTCCTGCACAGGACAGTTTTTACAGTACTTCTTGGAGAAAAAGCAGAAGCATGTCAATATTCTGGTGGGTGAGTATGACTCCTTGGGGTAAGATTTCTGGGGAGGCTTTTACCTTCAGAGCCATCATCCCACAGCCATACATGCCCTAGGGTGGTATTGCCTCATGATCTCCAGGTAATGCCAGGGTGGCTGCTCTGGCCAAAAACATGTCATGCAGCATCTCTGCATCTTTCTCTTAAAGTATAGCAATTCAGGTTTGACTGACATCAATTTTTTGCTTCTCTTGGCGCTTCCTCACTTTAAAACAGGGACTTCAGGGGACACGGGGAGCTCAGCCATCGAGAGCGTGAGAGGGCAGAAGAACATGGACATCTTTGTTCTGCTGCCCAAGGGGTTCTGCACCCAGATACAGGAACTTCAGATGACCACCGTCATTGAAGACAACGTCCACGTCTTTGCTGGTTGGCATTGTTGTTTAGACTGTGCAATTTAGGGCCTTGCTGGGTCAAAACCTTGACCCTAAAAGTCTCGGGGGTGTCCAGTGGGATTTGTGGTTTTAGAAGCTTCAGCCAGGTGGGTCATTGCCATCACCATGCCCAGACATTTGGCTAACAGGAGAGAACATCTCTGGTTTGACAACCAAGTAGTTCAAGGCTTCTTTTTCTCCTGGCCACAGATCAGAGCTGCCTCCATGCAGGTGATTGGTGTTTGGCTGCACTAAATTCAGCACCATTTTTTTGTCACTAGAAGGATTTAGTCACCCCTTGCCTCTGTCCTCTCACAATCCATCCCCTACCACCATGCCATCCCCGTGCATAGGCATTTCCTTTGGGTGCTGATCTGCGTGAGTTCCCATGGACTCCTCTGCTCAGCCAGATCTAACCTTGGTATCTCATAAGGTGATGCAGCATTTGCCTCCCTGGCAAAGTATATATTTGGTGAAAGCAAGAGCCCAGAGTGCCACATCTACAGAAATCAGTTGACATCCACTGGTTGCCATTCAGCCCCTGGTTCATACAGCCCCTAAGGCAGACAGGCAGCTTGGGACACTCCTGGCCAAAGTAAACCCCAGGGCTTGAGACCAAACCTATTTCTGAGCAGAAATACCTCGTGCCTGATGCACTGCTGCGAGCAGATCTATTATTTCCTTTCTCCTTTTGGCAGCTCAGGGGAACAGCGATGAAATCGATGAGCCGATCAAGGAACTGTTTGCTGATGTCGATTTTGCTGGAAAATACAACCTGATGAGCCTGAATTCTGTCAATTGGTCCAGGATTATGGTGCAGATTGCTCACTACTTCTATGCTTACTTTCACTGTGCCCCATCCCTCGATACCACCCCTCTGCCAGTGGTGGAAATCGTTGTGCCAACAGGAGGAGGAGGAAATATTACAGGTAAAGGGAAAAAAAAGATGGGTTAGATAAGAGAGAGAGAATGCTGTGATCTGTGGACCAAAAGCACTTCACAKATACTGGGTATTGCTATTTATTAAAACACCCACTCTCTGGCAGGATTTCTTCAGAACCACTTATATTTTATTACTCATGTATGGTTATTGCTCAATTTAGGTGTCACTGATGATTTGCAAGGTGCAGAAAAACCCAAACCACCCTTTGATGATGACTGTAACTATCTTGAGGATGGGCACATTAGGAGAGGACAGAATGTGTTTGATGCAGAAAAGTGGGAAAATACTGTGGCTCTGATTTCTTAAGTGAGACATTAACAGAGGTGTGGAGTCCTGCCTGGTYCTACTCTGGTTTGTGTGGTAATGCACGGTCAGGAGAACCACTCTTAATTGCATAACCTGGCCTTCTAAATGAGAGTCCTTGATTTCCTTAGTCCCAAAATAGGTGTAGAACTGTCTCATGAAAGCAATAAGGGATTTTTTTATACATTCACTGCTCCTCCAGGTTGCCCATCAGAGGCAACATTAATGAGCTGCAAAAGCCCAAAATCTTCATCTCTYCTGCTTGCCTGGCAGCTGCCTGAGYTCTYRGYRCCCTGGCTATCCTCCAGAAAATGTGGAGATGCCCAAGGGTCTGTGTTCAATGGCAGGTGGAGCATTGCATCCCTGGATTTTGTAATCTGTGCTCTACCAAACCATTGAACGCAGATATCTTGGAGTCCACTAGGGAATATTATTTGGTGTCTGTTTCTGAACTAGACATCAAATCAGTTTGTATGATGACTTCTTTGCTAAATCTTCTTCATATTTCTTCATCAAGCACAAGTTTTTTTTCACTTTTCTTTCCTAGCTGGCTGTATTGCCCAGAAAATGGGTCTCCCAATTCAACTTGTTACTGTGGTGAACAGCAATGACATCATTCACAGGACTGTTCAACATGGAGATTTCTCACTGGCAGAGAGTGTGAAGGCCACGTTGGCATCAGCAATGGATATTCAGGTTTGTAGTGAATGGCCAAATTGCAAAAWTAGCAAATAGTGTCTTTTTTTAATATCGTACTCTGTTCCACCTGTAAAATTCTGCCMCGCAGTGATACATTAGGAGGTGTGACTCATATTGACCATTTATGCTGCAGACTGCTGAGCTGAGATAGATCAAACACCTTCTCCCTCACTCTTTCTGATATTCATTGTCGAGTGCTGGGGACTTGTTCTGTGCAAACCTAGCAAAAGAGGGACATTTCCACAACATATGACAACTAGAGAACTATAAATGCCATTGTGTTTGAAGGGCTTTGTTGATGCTTCTGAAAKGCTCCACCAAGAGCAAGAAGAGGGACCAGGAAGGAGGTAGAGAAGTCTAGAAGAAATGYTTCATTCATGGCCTTGTGCAGCTTGCTCAGAGCAAAACAAGTCTCAGCAGGCAGGGGAAGCCCTCAGAAGGAGAAATCATGGTGGTACAGAAACCAAACACCTGGAAGCAAATACCTTCTGTTTTGTTCCCACCCTGTGATCCCCAGGGATTGGATCTGCTTCCAAACAAGTGATCAAAGTGGGAAACCCTTGGTGTTGTATCTCTGTGGCCTTAAGCTACCTGGATTTTCCAAAAGCTGTTCAAACACACTGGAGGGCCTGAGAGCCTGGAGGGACTGCCATGCTTTGCAGTCATAAGTCCCTGTGCCCCTATCACCAGGCAGTGCTCTGCAGCTTGGCTTTCCACCTGAGCCAGGAACTTGTGGGGCTCCTCAGAGCTCCAGGGGAAACTGGGCTCTGCTCCCAGCCCATCTTCCTTCAGTTACACTGGTCAGCAAGTGCCAGACTGTGGGATCATGGAGGCAGGCAGTCAAGCAGGATGATTTCTTGAGATTCCTGAGGAGCTGGATGAATGTATCCTTCTGCACGCCCCTCTCCACGGCTGCATGGGAGATCATTGTTCAACTCACATCTGAAGCATCTGTACAAATGTTATAGCTAAAGAAGTCATTTGTTCTGCAAGAAAATTCAGGAGGTCTCTGGTTGGGACCTCTTTAAAGCAGGGTCAGCTTTGAGTCAGATGGATTGCTCAGGGCTTTGCGCATTTGGAGGTTGGAAACCTTCAAGGATGGAGAGTGCATAGCCTCTTTGGGTTGCTGATTCTGCAAAGGTAAAGCAGAGAAAACTTTCTTGTTTGATGCTGCCTGAAGAGTTGAAGGTGAAGCAGAAAGTATGGTGTGGATGAGCTTTGAGAGGGGCAGTGCCAGGACAATCACAGCTGATGTTGTGTCTTTGCAGCACYTGAGGCAAAGCAGGGGCTGTTCTCTGTCCCTGAGGTCAGGAAGCACCACACAGCACATGCCCACATGCCAACACTTTGACCCAGCATGACCTGTACTCCAAACTGGACCCCAGCCTTCTCCTGGAAAGCTCTGGTGGCATGGGACAGAAGCAAAAGCCTTATTTAGATTGTAAGGCTGGTACTTGCACCAGTGTCCTGGCCCAGTTCAACTTACTGGTGTCAACACAGTGATCTGTAATGGAAACCACAAGGCTGGTGGGAATGGAGGGTGAAGGGGAAGTGTGGGAAGGATGTGGGAGCAGCAGAAAGGACAGGAGGAGGTCAGGAGCACAGTGGCATCTCCAGTAGCAGATCACTGATGTCCAGGCATGCTGACCTTATCTTCTCAGGACAGCCTAAAACAGGGGACAGCCTAGAGCAAAGGGCAGGCTGCACCCAGACTAGACTGAAGATTAGAGGCTGGAGGCTCTGGGAGATGATGGTGGSAAGATGAAGAGCAGAACTGGGGCCATAAGACACCCAGATAAAGACACGAAAGGCTGAGTAAGTCCTGATGACTTGACAAGGCAGGACAGGATGGAGTGCCAAAAGGTCACAGGTACTGTCAGGTGCCAAAAGTTACCAAGAGTTCATCCAAACGCAGCACTTGAGCCCAGAAGGTGAGATGAGGACTCTTTAGGTTGGTGCCCCTTGTCCTGTCTGTCCCTACAAGGTATCTCAGCCAAACCACCTGGATGAATATTTGTTGGTGTTTGTGAACATGCAGGAATGAGACRGGGCAAAGAAAAACTGATTTGGTACTTTCCTGT
This sequence comes from Malurus melanocephalus, assembly GCF_030028575.1. Lineage (NCBI taxonomy): Eukaryota > Metazoa > Chordata > Aves > Passeriformes > Maluridae > Malurus > Malurus melanocephalus. The sequence goes on along the minus strand of NW_026623754.1, from coordinate 140,975 downwards.
ATGGTCTTGCATAGAGTTCTTCTGCAGTGTTGCAACACTGATTGCTACACAGCCATACAGGCCAGTCAAGCCCTATATGTGCCCTATAAGTTCCTGAAGATTATCAGCCTGCCCTGCAGCGAGCTGGGTGTCTCATTAAGTCAYGCAGGAGAGCATCTGCATACTGAGTAAACAGCTGGATATTCCTGGTTCTCCAATATACAGYGTGTTATTAGCCTGGGCTCCTCACGGCGATCGTACAGATGTGGTCACTCTGTTGTTTCATCAGTCATCCCTTCATTTTCTGTTTTAATCTGATGGTCACTGCCAGACTGCTCTGACAGGTCAGAGGTTCAAAAGACATTGTGTCCTCAAAGACTTGTCTTGGGATGKAGGTGAGCAAAGGGAAGACAAAAAGCCCACCCTGGCTTCCACCAAGAAAAACACAGCAGTAGGACCTCAGCCCTAATGAGACATCWGAGAATCCCCAGGGATGCTCTCCCCCTGAGACAGGTACTCCAATTTCCTCACCTGTTGCCTTGTTATCCCAGGAGCCTTACAATGTGGAGAGGATCCTCTGGCTGCTCTCAGGCTCTGACAGCTGCCTGATAAAAACAATGATGGAGCAATTCAACATCTCAAAAAGGCTGAAGCTGCCAGAAGACTTGCACAGGAAGGTCAGTTCCTCACACACACAACACTGTGCATGTGTGTGTGTGTGTGTGTGTGTGTGTGTGTGTGTGTGTGTAAGGAGAATTACTGCTACCAGGTGTTTCCAGTTCATTTGCAAAATAGAAATATCATAATGGAGAGTGTCCAACCAAAAATTTAAGTATGAGGTCAGAACAGAAGTTTTATATCAGCAATATGTATGCATGGAGATGTTAAAACCCCCTTTTTATTATTTTTTAAAGAATGCTCTTCTGCACAAATCTAACTTTGAAATTGCCTGCAGTTCTTTAGGTAGCATATGAAATTACCCCATCCTTGGCCAYGCACCGAGGCATCGTGCAGTGGGTGCTGGCATTAACTGGGTGTTTGGGAGTGGGTCTGCTGAGTTTGGTGCCTTGCTGTTAGAGCAAAGGGGAGCACAAACACAAAGCAGAGAGATTCAAGAAAAAATATTTAAATTTTGAGAAGGCCAGATGCAAAGTCCTGCCTTTTCCTATCCAATTTCCCATACACTGTCTGTCACAAGCCTTTGCCCAGTGCCCATTCCTGCTTGTGCTGCAGCAAGATAAATACTAAAAAMAATTTTATTAAAAGCTAGAAGAGCAGTTACACTGAGAAGGACTTTACAAGTCCTGAGAATCTCCCTCAGAGCATGGGAATAGCAGCACAGAGCTGAGGAGCTGAGTCTGGCTCCTGCCCACCCACGCTCACAGCACTTGTTTGTTAGAAACCCTTGCTCACACTCTATCCCTGTGGTTGTTTGCAGCAGCGCCTCATCCCCCAGCTGCAGCAGCACCCCCTTTTCCTTCAGTCTCTGGGGAAACCCATCCTTCAGCCTCCTTATTTCAACCTGCTTTGTTGAATGCCTGTGGCATAAACCCAGCTGGGAATGCATTGGGGGTGATGCCCTGTGCAAACCTCTCTGTTTCCCATAGCTCTCTGAGACCCTGAGATCGTGCTCAGCCTCTGATGAGGACATTGTGAGAGCCATGCGGCGCTGCTGGGAGGAGAACCAGTACCTGCTGTGCCCCCACTCTGCCGTGGCTGCTCACTACCACTACTCACAGCCACACAGGTAGGGAGAGCCCTTGTTCCTGCAGCCTCTCCAGCTCACAGCTTGCTTATACCCAAGTTTTCTTCCTTTTCTTTCCTTTCCAGCATTCCCCGGTGTTGCTTAGCTCCAGCCTCTGCRGCCAAATTTCAGGATGCCCTCCTCCAAGCCGGCCTGGTTCCCCAAATCCCCCCTGAAATCACTGCCCTGACAGCRATGGAGACCAGGTCCACTCCCCTGGAGCGGGGACAGGACTGGGCACAGGTGCTCCAGGGCCGGATTGAAGCTGTGACACAGCAGTGGGAAGCACAGGGGGGTCAGTTTGTACCCCAGGGCAGGGGGGGATCACTGGGCAGTTAGTCACACAAACCTGAGCTGCTGAGCACAGCTGGACAATGCCTCTCAGGGCTCATTCTCCACGCCCAGGAAAGCCCCATGCTACACTGTGAGTCTCCATGCAATGATTTGTAAGCAAGAATGCACTTCCCTGTTGAACTACATGGACTATCTCATAAAATTTTCAATGAAGAGTTGAATTAGATGGACAATTACATAAGATTTTTAGTAAAGAGCGCTGCAATTGTATCCACTTTTTCCTAGTAATCCATAAAAACTGATTGAAACTCTGGGTAAACCTGCCTGTTCCATCATTATGGGCTTTTACAGAAAGCTTTCTTAAGCACTACTCACAGCTGCCTGCTTCTTCAGCATTATCCAKTGATTCTGGCTTTGTGCTGGGATATTCATCCCAGCAATCCCAATAACACCCAAGATGCTCAATAGGAAATGTGTGCAAGAGTGGAGCAGATCTGCTTTACCCATCCTTTTTTCAATTTAAGCGGTGCCAGGGATCATTCCCAGACATTGAAATGTGCTCTGTGATAGTGATAAATAGCAAATGTTAGCCCTAGACATGCTTATCTTAAATAACTACTTTCCAGTGCTGTATCTCACAGTTTTTGGTCCTAGTCCTGCTGCAGACTCTTCCCAGGCAACTTCCACTGTAACTAGTAGGAAATGGGAAATTCCCCTCATCTTCTGCTTGAAACTTCAGGTCTTTCAATACCACGTTCTCATCATATAAATATATAAATACTCTGTGTGGGAGCTGCCTCCACAAGTCATGCATCTGGCAGGAATCTCTGTGCCTAAAAAAGGGGGAAGAAAAATAGGAATAATTATACCAGAGGGAAAAAATCCCCCTTTGCCATCAAAAAAAAAAAAAAAAAAGAATTACCCCCTTTAACATCAAAGGAAGTCCTGTAATGGGAGGATTAATTTGAAGGTTTAGTGGCATTTAACAGGGTAAAAGTAAATTCTGTGAAGTGATTCAGCCTGGGATGTTGCAGAACATGTGGGAAGAGTGGGAAGCTTGGCCTGGKCTGCAAGCTGCCTTGCTGGCACCCAGGCAGCCTTTTCCTCTGCTCCCTCCGGCACAGCCGGCCCTGTGCCACCTCCTCCCATCCCACTGAAACCCTGCAGGAGAGGAGGRACCTGTGCCTCCTCCAGGGTGGGGGCTGAGGCTGCCCCATCCCAATTAACGGGGATGAGGGAAACAGCTTAGCTGAAGATGRTGTAAAAACCACAGCACCTGGATGTTTTTAATACTATCAGCTCTACTTGCATGGATCAAGCAGCTGGGAGGAATATGGTCCTGGGGTCCAGGAATGATGTTTCATGAGGCCATTATTCACCTTTCTATGARAGCCAAACCAGCAAAATACCTCTATTTAAGCAACAGCTTCATCCTCATGAATAACCCTGCTGAAAAAGGATGGCTTTGCACTGGGGGTAGTGCAGGATGTCACTGGAGGTGGCAGTAAAAAACTTCTCGATCCCATTTGACCCCCATGATCAGTTTCCCCTTTCATTGATGCAGAAGTGATRCTCTTTGGACCCCACCACCTTTAACAGCTGCCTCCCTAATTTGGCAGTTCTCAGCCAGGGGTGGCTGCCCAGTTGTAATTTAGCCCTTAATCATAGCTTTAGACACGCTGCGAGAGGGGAGAGGCCTGAAATTGCACYCAGTTCTGCATCCAAAAGAGAGGCTGCAAACCTGGCTGTCTGTTCACGACCAGATTGGGAGGCTGGGGCAGGAGGGCACAGGGCAAGACCCTGACCCTTCACTGGGGAACAATGGGAAGGATAGAGTGAGTGGGCTGGACTTGCAGCCCGCCAAAATSCTGGTGTGTTTTGCAAGCAGAAAGCGTGACGAATACATTCCATGCTCCCATCCCAGTGCCCTGAAGCAGTGGCATGAGGAAAGGGTCCAGCCTCATTGCAGGGTGAAAAGGAATTTAATTCTCAGCTGTCCCTGAGGATCCCTTCACAGGGTGAGGATGCTACTTCTCCCCCAGCCCAAACCAGATTTTTTTTGGGCAGAACACTGTGAAAACTCTCTGTGCCATCTCTGGGACAGAAGAACAGCAGGAAAAGCCTGATCCATGCCTGGAGCCCAGGCAGAGGGAGCACAGACAGGCTTGACTTGCACAGGAGAAAATGCATAGCCGTGCGTGCYAGCCCAATGCCTGGGATATGGGCATGAACCTGKCCCCTGCTGTGTCCCACMACCTGCTYGGGGACCATGGCATCCATGGCCACWCTCACACTGGGAKMTCCCACTCTGTCCCCAGAACTGGTGCTCGGGGCTCTGCTTGCCCATTCTCATGTATGGCTGAGAGGGAAGGTCGGCCTAGTTGATGGACAGGTGGAAAATGGAGGGAGGAGAGTCACACAAAAAGTCATACCTCCTCACCTAATGCTCAGGGGTGGCTGCAGGCTCTGGCAGCTTCACATTCTACTGAGGTTAATGGTGTTTAGTTCTGTACCTTCTAGAGCTTATCACAAACCCTGGACAGGCTTATCAAATAATTCATCTCATACATCAACTTCTCATGTTTTTCTCCAGAAAAAATGCCAATTTCATCTCCCTGACCCTGAACATATTTGACACATGTGATCCAGGAGATAGTGATGCCCATGAACCAGTAGCCATAGTCCATGGGCACCCCATGTTCCCCAACTGAGGGACATGGCTGGGACATGTCCTTAATTCTACGTACCTCAAGGAGAAAATATTGTCTTGGGATGGAGATGCAATGTGTTGGGATAGAGGAGTAGGGTCACAACTCAACTGGAGTTTCTGCTCAATAACTCACAGGTACCAAAACAACTTGCTATCCTGAGCCAAACTTAATTGCAGTTGGCATGTCCAACAAGGGATTGGGGTGCCTGTCCCAGTGTGATTTGGGATCTGTTGGTCTACATGTGGGGTCKACCCTTTAAGCCATCTGCCTCTGAGCCAGCATGGTGTTGTGCCCCATGRARACTTCAYCCACCAKCAGAGCCATGSTGTGGTTCAACACTCCAATCATTAATAGTGCCATTAAGAGATGTATTCATTAAAGAGGGACATGAGATGAGAGGCTGACTGCTGCTCTGGCTGACATAAAATTTAGAGGAATATGAAATCCCAAATGAGCTGTGGGTGAGGGTGCTATTTTCCATGAGCAGAGCAGTCCAGCCTTCCCCTGTGCTTTGCCACAATGTCCATCCCCATCTTCCAGCTYGTGGCCACCAAGGAACTGCTTTTGAGGCAATTACTCCACTGACCGGGCTGTCACGTCCTTCTACTCCATTTATGGGCTGGGAGGAGCCCACAACGTGTTGAATTATAAGCCAATGCTTTAAAAGAGTGTTCTGAAGGTTTGGGAGTTGAATTATTATTTATAATGCCCTGGAGGCCCCATGTAATTTATGGACAGGTATGAAGACAAGTAGGCGCTCAGACATGGGGATGTGCCTGGTGTAAATGCTGAGATAGAAAGATAGATAGATGGATGGRTGAAGATAAGCTTCTTGGCCAAGAGAGCTGGATATTGAAAAACTAGAGATGGAGAAGCCTGCCCTTGGACATCTCTGCTCTCCTAGGGTGATATCTGCTATCCCACTACTCTCACTCTGTAAAAAGTCATCTCAAATGTGCTGCAAAAAAATTCGTTTGCTCTTTTTTTTTTTTTTCAATTTATCTGAAGTGCAAGGAAAAAAAATAAAAAGGAGCTGCTTTGTTGTTGCAATTTGCTGCTAGGCATTGCTATGTGTGCTAATGATAAGTATTAATTAAATAGCTTTCTGTTGTCTTTTAAATGCAGTTCTTTCAGGCTGTAATTAAACACAGACACCCAGCCCTTTCTGTCTGCATAGGAAGAGGCAGGTAGGCCTCTGGAGCTCGGCACTTCTTTCCTTGTAACAGAAGAGAAGTGGAAAATGAGGCAAAACCAGTTTCCATTGAAAATTCATCACTCTGTGCGTGTCCTTCACGGAGAAGGCAACCAGCTCAAGGAAATTAAAGGTATGTGACTTCCAAGATCCCTGCCCTGCAATCAAAGTACGTTTATTTGCCCTTAAGATCTKTCAGCTTCATACATTTTAAAGGCAGAGATCACTTTCTTTGATCTCTGGGCTACACAGGCTGCTGAACATCCCTCTTCTGCATTCATCGTGTCCAGAAATTTGTTGCCTTATGGACTGCTGATCTGACGATCTGGAGATACGATTCCATCCCTCTCACTTGTTTCTTGGCTTCCYCAGTTGTTTTTATTCTTGCTGTGAAAAAACAGGAACACTAAATCCCCATCCCTGTGCTGTTCCTGTGGTCAGTATTAATCTCCCAGCTCAGGGTGTGCTTCCCAGGGAAGTTGCAGCTCCYACCAGCCCTGCAGCTCTCTCCCTTTCCCAGCTTAAAATAGACTGAAGCCCTCTAGAAATGCAAATAAAGTGTCAAATGCTCACATGATGGAAAATAACCCCCAATTAAAATTTGACATATGTCCACAACACTGAATGACACTTAAACCCAAATTATTTTTGCCCTCAAAGGCAACTGGGCTTCACTTACCTAAAATGCTGCTGTTAATCAATACATACATGGAAAGACACTGGCTGTCTGCTGTGCAGCTTGTGAGAGTGGTGGGGGAAGATGCAGCTCACTCAGAGGATTGCCTTGGTCAGAGATGGGCCATGAGGGAAAACTTTGTGTGTTCAACAGCTGCATATGCTTTTTTTTAATTTTTTTTTTTTTTTTTTTGTGAATAAAAACATTTAATTATGCATCTGAGATGCATAGAACTTGTGTAATAAATATAGAGAGAATACAAGACAGACACATTGCCTGTGAGGGCGTCCACAATTTGGGGCAGTGCAGCACTTTGAGCCCCCACCCAGGTGATGCTCCTCTGCCTTGGTAACTCCTCACGCCGTTCATAAAACAGCCACAGCCCTTTTGGGGTCCTATCAACCCAAAGCTGGATTTGCTGTGGGTTTTTCTGTCCCCACCAGCCCCGTGGCTGTGTCTGTCCTGTGATTTTGATGCAGTTGGATGGGTACCCTCAGGGAGCTGGAAAGACAGGAAGGAGTCTGGGACACTCTGCAGGCTCCTTCCCTGSTGAGGGGTCCACAGGGCTGGCAGCATCCTTGGGGCTGTTGGTGGTAGCAGCAGCAGAAGTGGCTCAGGACAAGATTTTTTCCCAATTATTTGCATTTTAGACATGAGAAAGGGGAAGAAATGAGACAGGAAAAGCAAAAAAATAAAAGGAGAAAGTAAGCATTCAGAAATGAAATACTTGAAAGAGAATTTGAATTTCTTTGGATTATAACAAAAGATTTTTTCTTTTCAGTGAACACATGTTTCTTTTGAGCAGAAACTGAAAAAAAAAACCTTAAAAAAGGTATTTTGAAGGCAAAATGACTCACTTTTAGTCCAACAGTTAAAATTGTGTTTCTGTTTTGGGAGAACAAGAAAATGTAGAAATTTTGAAGATTCTAGGAATATTTAAAAAACACCATAACAAAAAAAAAAAAAAAAAAAAAAAAAAAAAAAAAAAAAAAAAAAAAAAAAAAAAAGTGATATGGGGGATATGAAGAGGGCTGGAAAAGAGAGCAGCCAGCAGCTGCCCTGTTGGCTCTGTCCTTGCCCTGACACCCCTGAGATCACCCCGAGCACTTTAAGATCACGAGATACTGAGAACAAAGAGTTTGTGTTCTTTTTTGCTCTGTAGTTCCCTGCATTTTCAGGCTCCCRAAGCTGGTTCAGCACTTTTAGGGCAGGTTAGAAACCAATTCTAAAAGAAAGCAGAATATAAAATCGCCTGTAATATGGTTCCAGGAGGGTGATGCTTTCAGAAAAATAGCAAAAATGATGATTCCTGAAAAACTAATGTATTAAAAATTGATGAGTACAGGTCAGTGATATTTCATGCTATTCCTTGCTATTCATCTCTTTRCTCTTGCCTTGGGACTCCTCAAGCAGAACATCACAGGTATTTACAGAACTTTTTACTCGTGAAATGAAACAACAGCGTGATGCTGCAGTAAAGGATAGGGAAGGGGGAAGGAGCCGTGTCTGAACATGGTTTTATTTTGGTATCTGACAYAGGGAATGGAGTAGGAGTCGCTGTGCTAAGTCCTGGACTGATGTGAGAAAAGGAAGATGAAATATTTTGYCACTGAAGTTTGCAATCAGAGCTTAAACAAAAGGTTTTGGGGATGGGGTCTTTTTGTCACTGACTTTCTGTGTGACCCTGGAGAGTGTCAGGGTGGGGTGAGGAGCAGGGGTACCCTCTTACACCCCCCCAGCCCTTGGCACCRGCCTGGCCTCTACCTGCTGGGTGACTCCCGGGGTCCCACACTGCCTGGAGACAAGGCTGCTGCCACCTCCTCACCCTGAKCTTGGTGCCCTGCAGCTCTGCTCAGTCCCTACCTGCCCGGCAAAGCACCAGCACCCTGGGAACTCCTGGCTTCCGCTCCTCCGGGATGCTTGTGGGGATTAGCCARGCTATGCTCCCTAAACCCATCACATGTGTTTCAATAGTTTTAATTGTTGCCTTTAAGATAATTACAGGCTGGAGAGCGCGGACAGGAAGAGCCCTGTGGATTTGCACCGGGGCTCAGGAGCACCGTTGTGTATGGAATGGGATATCTGCCACTTGGAAGTGTTTTTCCTGCTTGGGAGAGTGGTTTGCATGCCACAAGCTGGGAAGGAGCACAGATCCGCACTTCCCATGGCTGAAATAACTGGAATAAAGCGTCTYTCTGCGTTCCATTCCACCTGCCCTGGGGAAAGAATCCCCCACCACCTGGCTCAGCAGTTACTGATCCTTGCTCATTTAAGCTGCAGCTTTTTCCTCCTTCCCGCTGTCCATTCAGAAGGGAATGTGCACCTGAAGTGAGCAGGACGCTGGAAATCAGGCTCACAGTGAGGCACAGAGCACCCAAGGCCCACTTTGCTTAGAAATGAAGCATCAGCAGCAGCCAGGCTCAGCMCTCTCATTGGCTCTTTGTGAGGTGGACCATATTTGGGTTTTTTAGTATATTATGGTTTGTCCTGGTCCCTTGCTGGCTATCAATCCTCCATCATCAGAGAAAACACTTGCCTGATTTTAAAGGGAGGTATCTCTATCCCTCCTGTAGCCTAGAGTAATTCAATATTGAGTGAGAGGATTGCAGTCACTGTTTTTCCTCTGTTTGCACCTTTCTTGCAATTATTTTGTTGAAGCTCTTTGCTAGAGAGCAGGGCAGGCAGCTCCCTAGAATAACACATCTTCCTGGATGCTGCCTTGCCACAGAAGAACTGGGGCAGCACTGAGGACCCCTCTTGGGGCACAGACCTTCCCCAGGGATCACCACACAACACAGGATTTCTCTTGAGCTCTTCTCCAGCCTATTGTGTCATCATGAAATCCAACAAGGGGTTCTTGTCTTTGCATTTGCAGTAACCTCTTTATCACTGATGCATTTTAAAATGAAAACAAGATTTCATCTAAACACAAGAAATAGCTCTAGTCCAAYCTGCTGGTTGCAGGATATTCATGGCTACTGTGGATCAGGAGGATCCAGCTGGTTGCTCGCAGACATTGAAACCTGCAGTTACTGGAGGGGTGATGTGGGGCTTGGCACACTGATGGTGTGATTTGTTTTAGCGTTCAATTCATAGAAATCCATTTAATAGCGCTTCCCCTAAGTTGCTGCCTTTCTTCCACCCTAACTCCTAACACGGAAATAATCACAGCAGGGAAAAAATTGGGAACAACTCAAATATTAAAATGCAGTGAAGGTGAACTGGCTCCTGGGTGAAGATGGAGGCGACGGGGATGGGCACCATCACTGCTACCAAGGTGAATTTTGGGGACCTGTTCAGACCTACATCTGCTGACAGTGGGTTAGAAGTCAAACCCACCTGAAATCCAGAACTAAGCATCCTGAGGGGCTCCTTGAGGATGGGATATTCCCCTCCTTGAGCTGCCGACTTTGCCCCAACAGTCCTTCACATCCCGTCCCTCTTCTCCCTCTCCCTTTTTCCCTTCCCTTCCTCTGTGATATGACACATTGGCAGAGAAATAAAATAATCAGCTATTGCTTTATTACTTTTTCCACCCCTGCTTCCCTCACGGGCAACTGTATTTCGGCAAATGTTTTTAATATTTCCTAATGAAAGCAGCTCCAGTAATGACATGCTCCCTCCCCAAGACAAAATTGCCGGGACTGGCATTATCGTTATCTAACAAACTCGTTTTGGCACAAGCGCGTCAGCGTTCGAGCCATTTCTGCCCATTCACAGGATTATCAGCCATCTCTGCAGCCAGCCCCAGCCCTCCTCTCTCATTCCTAGTTAATTGGTGTGAAATTGGAGCAAGTTCTCAGGTGATAATGTGTTTGCATTTACTGCTTCACTGAACCACCCTAGCCACTCAATCCCAGCTTCATTAAAGCCTCAATCTCAGCTTTTGCTCCTGGCTGTGAGCTTCAAACCCTATTTCCTGCGTGGCAGACATACAGCCTAACACATGTCAGGAAGACAGCTTGAGCAGAGCTGCTGGGAACAAGCACGGTTACTGCCCGGGCGCCGCTCCGGGAAAATCACGTTCGSGGTGGGAAAGATGCTTGGAGTCCCCACGGTGGCTTCACGCTGCGTTGGTTGGCTCCCTGCTCTGGAAAAAGGCATATTTTATACCCTTTAATTATACTTGATTAATGAATTAATTTTAATTTTTTTTTTCTGCAGCACTTTGAAGATAAAAACCCCTTCGTCTGAATTCTGTGATTAGTATTTAAAGACTCGAGTGAAATATTTGTAGGCAGAAAAACCTAACCGAGGAATGCCTGTGTTCCAGCATTCAATAGGGMCTATTCACAGGATAGATTCCAGGGTTATTATTAGCAATAAGGTTATCTTTGGCATAATCTTTTTATGCACAACATGCTGTTGGATTCCACCCTCCCTGTTTCGCTCAGGCCCTGGGGCAGAAGGTAGAMAAACCAGAGCTGGTTCAAGCCTTGCAAGTGTTYTTCGTGCAAGTGGAGCTGAAGCCTRGCAAAGTCTGCCATGGTTATATTTAGGACAAACCATAAGGGTTTTTTTTTTTTGTGCAAGATGCACACCCCAGAATGATTATGCATGGAGGGTGCAGCGTGTTGCCCCTGGGGTATCTCCAGCCCTGTTACAGGCCTGACACATTTTGGGGACATCTGTGACAYCCYATARGAGGTGACCCTTCAAGCTGTGGATGCAGAGGGATGGGTTGGGCTGGTCTTATGCCTGCAGGTCATGGAGAGAGCTCCGGGCATCCCCTGGGTGTTCACAGGGATTCCACAGGTCAGGACACAGCTCTGGGCTTGGACAGGTCTGGACACAGCCMGGGAGAGAAGCCCTGTCAGCCACACCACTGGGTGAATCTCTCTYTTGGGGAGCTGGAAAYAGCTCTCTGCTGGGTTGGAAGTGCYYRGGGGTCCYRCCTGCCCCAGGGGTCTGAGACACAAATGGGGCTGCAGGCCCACGGCAATGGCTTGATCTGGGCATGAAAGGAGAGAGCAGCTGTCGCCTGCATGCCTCTTGATTTGGTTGTATTTCTGGCTCTCATAAAGCTAAATGTAGGAGGTTTTGTTGGTGCTGGTGGTGTTTTTTGGTGTTTTGTTGTGTTTTTTTTTAATGGGTGGTGGGTGTGACTTTTCAAACGCGTTCCCTTTGGCACGTCTGTGCCGGCAGCGTCAGTGAGAGCCCCAGGATGCCTCTGCTGGAGCCCAGGAACACCTTCCTTTGAAACTTGCCCTGTGCCTTCCCAAACCCACCACTGAGTATTGGGGGTGGGAAGAGGTGAGGCCACCTTTGGCCATGGTCCTTTACCCCAAACAGCTCAGCTGCTGTACAGAATCCCCAGGTTACCCCAAAACCATCTCTAAAAATCAGTCAGGGCTGCTCCTCCATGGCCAGGCTCCCCAGCCTGGATGCAGGCAGAGCCAAAACCCGTAGAGGCACATTAAAGGATGGCTGGTGTGGCTTTGAAACAGCRCGGCAATCCCCTGTAGCCTAGTTTTTAGAGAAAGTATTTTATAGCTGGTTTTTCTCTTTGTGACTAAACATGGTTATTAGGCCCCGAGTGCATCATTAAACCTGTTATTAAAAGTAAACACGTTAAGGAGAATTTACTGGTGTRCATCAAGCTCATCCAGGGCACTGGACCCTCTGGAAAAGTCATTAACATTTGTATTTAAAGTGAACATAGTTGAGAACATATTGGACTAATTCAGGGCCTTAGAGCTATTAAAATGACTGCCATTAAAAATAAATATGTTAGGCAGAAGATGTTGCATAATTAAAATTATTACGGTATTTACTCTGATTTTTTTATGCTGACCCCTAGTTTTAGAGGTTATTTGTATTAACATAAAATATATACTTTAAAAAATATTTGTACATACACCTTAAAATGTATGTAAATGTCTAACGATATATATTTCGTTATTGATTGTCTTTACATGACTCTTTAGGATAAATTTGACTTCCGTGTTGGAGGACGAGACAGAGCCCCAGCAGGATGAAGTCTTGATTAAAACCATGGGGGGAAAATAATAATAAATAAATCTTGGCTGTGTGTGAGTGTTGTGGCTGCAGTCCAGCRGCTGTTGAGTTCAGTGGGAATCTTTCCTTGACTTTGCCACGCTGGGTCAGACCTCAGGAATGTGTCTCTCGCTTTGATGGTTTTGCTCTTGGTCAGCTTGGAAAATCAGAAAATCWTCATCTTTGCTTTCCATGGGCCATTCCCAGCCAAGCTCCACCAGGTTCTTGTTTTGACCCTGTCCCCTGCAGCTCATGTGTCCCCGGAGAGGTGGCAGGGTGGGACCATCGCCCTGTGAAAGAGTTCCTCCTGCCTGYCCCCCTTGTGGGAAAAGGTGATCCCAGGGAAGTTTCTCCCAGTGGTTTTGGACATGAGCAGGGACTTGTGCCTTGCCAGTGGCTGACACCAGTGGCATCTCGTGCCATGGTCCTGTATAGCATAGATTCAATTTATATAATGTATATAAATGTGTTATAGAGCCACAGAACAGTCCCAGCTGCAAAGGACATTTCAAGGTCATCTGGCCCAACCCCTCTCTCATTTTCAACTAGAGCAGGGTACCCAGATCTGTCCACCTCTGTCCAGCCTGAACTGAATGTGTCCACAGCTGGGACATCCACCACCTCTCTGGGCAGCCTGTGCCAGTGCCTCACCACACTCCCTGTAAGAAAATCTCTTCTTTATAACTGGTCTGGAACTGGAGCAGGGGCCATCATGCTAAATGCAGTTACTACCCAGGGGCTTGTATGGGACCTGAGGATTTTGTGATTCTGGGAGGGTTCATTAAAAAAAAAAAAAAAAAAAAACCAAAAAACACTGAGCCCTCACCATACCAGCCAAGGGACGTTTTTCATGATTCCTTCAGGAGTCCCAGTAAYTCCAGCACCCCACAGGATCAGAGGTGGTAGGACCACAGAGTAGGGAGGGAAAARGTGTGCTAAAAATTGCATGGAATGGGGGGTATCTCTTGAAGAGCAGGCTGTTGGAGGGGTTTCACTGTGTTCATTAATTACAATGAAAGCGATAAGAGGTTAATTACACACTGTTGGGTGATGGTGACCAGCACTTCTCTCAGGGATGTTTAGGGTGCGCATTCCGAGTAACGAGTCTGAACTGACCACGGGAYCCCTCTGGATGTCTGTGGGGTCTCAGGCTGCCTGCACACCCCAGCCCTATGGGTCACCTGTGGGGTTGTCCCACCACCATGGCCCTGTGCGGGTGTTTCTCATCCTGCACGACCCCAAACTCCCATCACCGGGGGGAGATGAGCGCCCGCCCCCGGCTTTCGAGGAACGGAGCCGCCAATGTCAGCAGATGGCACTATTTCTTCTGCGATAGGAGAGGCTGGTTCCCACCACGGCTCTGAGCCGGGCTCTGCACCAGGGGAAGCACCGGGCTCAGGGTTTTCCTGGAGCCCCATCAGCGCTGGGAGCCAGCCGAGGGCTCCGTGGGGATGCGACCGCCCGGTGCCGGGAGCCGGGCAGGAAGGTCACAGTGTCCCCGTGGAGATCTGTCCTCCTTCCCATCGGCTTCGGTGCCCAGCAGTGACTCAATGATCATCAGAACAAACCTCAGGCCCCGCTGCCAAACCACCGCGCTGCTTGTTTTGTATCGGCTCTTTTTTTTTTAGGGTTGAAAAACAGCGTTTGTTGCTGACTCTCCAGGTGGAAAGGGAGAAGAAGGGAGTTTTTGTGCCCCTCCCTGCTCCCCTTCACCTGCACTCACTCCAGGTGACACTTCTGTGGTCGCTGTCCCTAGATGCTGTCAGCTGGAGAGATGCCGGCAGCCGGGTGTTTCAGTCGGATAAGTCTCAAGGGGATCTYACTTGTATCGGCCCTATAAACTTATTTTATCAGCTGAAAACGCCCTTCCCCAGCTCTGCCCCAGCACTACAGGACCCTGCGGTCTGCTGCCTTCTGCCCCATCCTTGATTTCACCGGCGCCAGGGCTGCTCCTGCGGCTCCCGGCTGTAGTTGTGCTGCAGCAATGGTCAGCCGAGGGTCATCCTCCACTTCACTGAATTAAACTCCGTCTCCAAGAGGTGCTACCCAGCGCAACTGAATATTTAAATAATGAAACGAAACCGTGCTGGTGGGAGTACAGCTGCTATTACACTTATTAGTTAATTGTGGCGGTGTTTCAGAGCCCTAGGCGTGCACCTGGACCCCTCGTGCTAGGTGCTGTACAAACAGGACGGAGGAGAAGACTTTGGCGTTTGAAGGCACTGAGTCATTCCTTCGCCCTCTCATCTGAAACCTCAGCTTTGTGTAAAWCCTTTAGGATTTTGTTTAATGGGGGCAGCTAATGGTGAGGTAATCAGGGAGCCTTTCGACACAAAAAACCCAGCGATCAGTGGGTTGGATGTCTTTTGATCTCTCTGCGGAGAAGGCGTTGAGGGGAGAAGCTGCGTGCTGGGGTAGCGGGAGATGCTCTGGCAGTGGGCGGCASAGACCAGCCCGGGGCAGCAGCAGCTCCCACACTCAGCCCCTTGTTCAGGATCCAGCTGGGGACCATCACCCTCCTGCCGTGTCCTGGTGCACACTGGGGCCTCGGGGTACATCCCTGACAGTGCTCAGATGTCACCAAAGAGGAGATGGGGACCACGAGGGGTGACTGTYCYTCCCTGTCTCCTGCAGAAAGGARATGACTGTACAGAAATTCTCCTTGRTTTTGTTGTCACTGAAGGCACCCAAACTGAGCAGTGAGTGCAAGGCATGCCCTTCCCAGGCTCCTGGATGTTCTGCTTCTGTCTGGCCATCTCTACAGCTTTGCTTCCCATGGGAAACCATGGAAAGAGGAAAAGGTCCTCAGCAAGTTCCTGCAGCAGAACGGTGGCTGATGGATGCTCACGGAAGGGATGGATGGCCTCTGCTGGGTGGATACCTGGGGAGCCCAGGATGTCCCTCCTGTGGCTGTGTGCCACACTGCACAGCCAGGCTGAAGCAAAAGTCCTCTAGGCTGCTCCTCTCCTGAGCTGATTTCACCCAAACCTTTGCTGTGTGGCAGTGTGAGACAGGGTTGAGTGACAGAGTCCCCAGGGTAACCYCTGAAGTTGTGGGGACATTCTTTCACACTGATATTTGCCTGGGAAGCTGCTACAAGCTGCACCTGCAGGACTCCTTTCCCTTTGTGCTGGTGTGAGCGAGGTCYAACTCAGGAGATCCACCTCAGGGTGGTGCTGCTCCTCTCCCATCACCTGGCACCTTGGCACGTTGTATGGGTGCGTGGGGCATGTTTGTGGCTCCCTGAAATCCCAGCCTGTTTTGACTCAGCTGGGAATAAGCCTTGCCAGGTTTGTGTTCAGCTGGGTGATCCCCTGCATGGCCACAAGGAAGGGGGAAAGGGAGATATGGAGAGAGCAGGGGACATGGATGGTTTGAGTTAAGCATACAACTTCCTTCTCCAGGGGTAATGCTAAGGCAATATCCTTTGACAGAACCTTGCAGGAGTATATTTGGAAGTGCTGCAGTAGAAATAGCAGCACTGAGGGTCTCCTTTTCAGTGGCAGCCAGCTCATGGGAGGGGRAAAGCAGATTGATGGAGATACAGCTGCTTCTGCTGCTGTCAGATGAGGATGTCCCACTCTSTTTAGGATGTGTAATATAAAGAGTAACTTCCTCTACAGTTATCACACCAGACTGATAGCCAAGAATAAATAACACRGAAAAATGATCATTTTATCATAATCTCCTCACCATATGGAAATTGAATGATCAGAATAATGTAGAGGGTTATACACGTGATGATCACAGCTAAAGCTGTAGCTGAGCACAAAACCATTTGTTGGGTTGGGTTGGTGCAGTGGTAGGTCAGTTGGGTCAAGCTAAAGCCAGRGATGGTCTTGCTCTGTCTCACTTTGTCACTGCATGGCAGTGCTGAGAGCCCAGGGGATGCCACTCACCCCCTAAGGTTGGCTTTAGGTGGGATTAAACACCCACTCTGTCCTGGGAGCTGCTGAGATCCTCTCTGCCCTGAGCTGTCACCAGCACAGATCCCATCCAAGCAGGGACATCTCCTTGGGGCAGATAAATTTCTTTACCCACAAGCCCATTTTGCTGATCTTTCTYCTTGTTCCAGCCATGGGGCCCTCACCTACACTGGCTTATCCTCCATTGATGCAAATCCTAATCTCACCCATCTTCAGTCACCCAGGGTGGGAGYTGTGTGACTGAATGCAGACAGGTAAAAGGCCCAGAGGTCTCGCTGTGCTCCTTTTATAGTTGTTGGAGAGCTAATCTGCACAGCCAGGGGAGCWGAGGGTGCAGTTCATCTTGTCTTGAAGCAGTTGCAAGCAGGCTGGGTGAATTTTGCCTCCAGAGGGCCTTTGGTGACTACAAAGGGAGCTGAGGTACCTGCTCTGCTCTGCACTGCAGAGACTGACTGTCGAGTGATGCAAATGTCACCCTGGTCACGCTTGGCTCTGGGCTCCTTCAGCAGAAAAATACCCACGGGGCAACTCAGCCTTCCTGCCCTAGACACGTCTCCAAGGATGGAGCAGGATGGGCCTCTGGGGCATCCTGGCTCTTGCTGTGGACTGTAGTTGTTTTGGGTGGCTAAAAGGTGTTAGAGGTGGCTTCTAGAAGGTAACTTAGGAGAGGAGCATCCTCCCTTCCTTTAGCCTAGGCATGCTGCCTCCCACCAGGCTGCTGGAGAGCTGTGGGTGCAGACCCATCATGGCAAGATGGTGAGTGCAGGGCAGGGAGCCCAGAGCTGTGCACTGCCTGTCCCACTGCAGGGCAGCCCTGAGTTCCACCAACATGCCCAGGGGGGCACAAATGGGGCCACAGCTCTGCACTGAAAGGCTGTGAGCCATGGGAGAGCCCACCTGCAGGAGTGAAGCCTGTGGCTTGGACAGAGATGTGGATGGAAACCCTAATTTGTCACTATTGAGGTCCAACAAAGAAACCCTGGGACCAGCCCAGTTGATGACATCTTGTAGCYTGTTCTCCCACATGTTTCTTCTTCCTGGATCCAAATGGGTGACACTTGGGGAGTTTCTGGGAGCTACCATGACCCTCTGCTTCTGTGACTTTGTGGCCAGGGGTGTGGTGTCCAGACATGGGACCTGCCAGACCACTGACCTCATCCTTGGCTTTCATTGATATCTGAGGGCTTTGGGCCAGCTCTCAATAACACAACAAAAAGGAGACTGCAGACGGTCCCAGCGAGGGAGAAGGACACACCCTGAGCTGGGTGGTGGGATGCTTTTTCTCCTGGTTCCTGCAGCTCAGCTGAGGGTGAGGTGTCACACGAGTGTCCCTGGGCCGGTGCTCTGCTCTCCCTCCCTCCTTCCCTTTATCTGCAGATCGTGCTATGCTAACAAGGCACACGTACAATGTTTGTGTGTGCATGTGAGAGACAGAGCGCTGACTCCAGGCCAAGTGAGAAAAATCATTAGTTACAGGCTCTGCAGGACTGAACTTGACGAGGAACTTGGGGCTTTGCCCCGACAGCGCTCGGTGCTGGGGCATTATTCAGTTTGTGGCTATGTTGATTTGCAGATCTAATCACTCCAACAACACATACAGAAAATTAATTTGGACGTGGGCCTGGTTTCTAGAGAAAGTTGGACCTAAAGGCGGGAGGTTGGTCGTGTGGCTCAGGCAAAGGCCCAGGCTGGGGAATATCCCATTTCCAGCTCTTGGGCCTCACAAAGGAGATGGGATGGGGATG
This sequence comes from Malurus melanocephalus, assembly GCF_030028575.1. NCBI lineage: Eukaryota > Metazoa > Chordata > Aves > Passeriformes > Maluridae > Malurus > Malurus melanocephalus. Next base: position 122,711 of record NW_026623754.1, on the reverse strand, counting down.
ATGTGGCAAGGAGAAGTGGAGTTGAGTGGCACTGGAGCATGTGATAAACAGGATTTCATCCCCATTAAGTCTTTCAAAATCAAAACCCTTAATCACTCAGCCCTGGCTCGTGCTCTTACATTCATGGGAGATGAGTTGGATGAYGGGGGAGATGCTGTCCCTTCCCCAGCCAAGGGATGGCCTCCAAGAGGTGTTGGTTCAACAGATTGATTCAAGACATTTCTAAAAATATATCTGGTTAGAAGAACGTTKCTGCTGAGAGTCAGACCACCTGCCCTAATTCTGGACTGCCCAAACCTTCAGATCCTTTCCTCCTCCTCACMTTGCTGATGGCTCTTGCCCCTGTCAGAAAACAGCAGCTCAGTGGAGACACAAATGGTCCCAAACACCAGAGATTCCTCCATGGAGCAGAAGCCATGGGTTTGTGCTGCTCCCAGCTGTGAGGGATGCTGCCTGCCCTCCTGCCCAGTCTGAGCTGGTGCTGTGAGAGCTGGTAGCAGCAAATCCATCCGTCTTGAATTACCTGGTGAGCGCTCCCCCTCCTTTTGATCGCAGACCCCTTAACTTTGCCTTCAGCCAGGGCTGTCTCAGCCCTGGACGTGCTGAATGGCCCCTTTTTAAAATGGGATTTAAGACGGCATTAAGGACTAATTAGGTCTAATGAACAGSAGTGGCTGTTTTAGACCTGGTGCCTCCAGTTGACATCAAAGGGTGAAGGGGATGGGGTGAAGCCGGAGGAAGCGTTATCAGCAGCAGGAAAGATTTAGACCCTGCAAAATCACCCCCCAGCAGGGGGATTTGTGTTCCTAATCCCTCTGTGCCTGTCAGGCAGGGAGGTGGAGTGRTCCTGTCCCACTGGAGGCAGGTGGGATGGAGAAATGCTGGTGGGAGCCCATGGAGCTGCCTTCTCTGCCACCCCTCACCATGAGCGGCTGCTGATGGGTTTGGGTGATCTCCAAGATGAGGGGCCACTCCAAGATGAGGGGTGCCAGGATGGAGTTCCCAAGGGAGGAGGTGAGAATAGGGCGGGAACAACAGAAAGGAGGGGGAAGGGGACACGGGGGCGCATTCAGAGCCGAGGGAGAAGGGAGGCAGCTCTTTGCCTCTCCGGGGAGCTTCCCCAAGTGCAGGCAGGGGTGAGTCAGGGCTGCTCATCCACAAGCTGCTCATTAGCAGCGTGAAGTGTCGATGCAGGACCCTGARCCACGCAGGGTTCATGTGCCCAGGGTGCAGCAATAGCAGCTGAGTCACACACCCTACCCTAAACACTGAAGCCTCTCACCATTTTCTGCATGTCAGAGGCACCTTTATTGTGCGGACCTGCATTGTTTGAACGCCRCGGCGCGGTCTGAGGGCACGGCGGTGCTGCCTCCCTCCCAAAGCACCAGCAGATATCTCCTGCCATGGCTCGGGTGGTTTCGCCACTGCTGGGAACTCAGGGGTCAGGCTCAGCATCGCCAGAGCCCTTTCCTGCTCTCTGTCTGGGATGGGAGAGATGGAGTTYGCCAAAAGCGATTCCCCCCATCGCGATTCAGTTTACACGGCAGTATCGAACAGCGGTTTGGTMGGGGGGGATGTTACAGGTATCAAATCCTTTCACTGGAAAGTCAGATCTCTGCAGACAGCATTTTGGAGAGCGCAGGGAAAACAACAACTATTTATGGTTGTTGTTTAGGGTTATGGACGCAAATGCCCTTGAATGATACAAACCSTCTTAAGGGGAATTTTTGCGGCTGATTAAGCGTAACCACAAAGCTTCAAGAAAACATGTGTTTATTTTAAGTAAGTAATGTTGATTACTAATGAGAATACTTAGTAGATATGATCAAAGGTAGCTGAAGTGCCGTCATGATATCAAAGACTGGGATGGAACGCTTAATTTAGATGTTGAAAAGCCAATCTAAGGTGAGCGCCTTGAAAGTAAATATCATTAACAGTATCTAGATTAGACCAAGGTATAAAAAGAGTTGGAGGTAACAGCTTTCAAATCTCCCGTATAAACAGGCAGGTGATGCTGTAACTGGGGGAGGAGAGTCAGACACAGAGCCCAGGGTAGRGGATGGATCGTGCATCTGGCACACACAGCCCCTGGCCGGGCTCCCGGCTCTGCCCATCAGCATCTCAAGGGARCCGGCTCTCGGAGCCAGCACGGCTCCTTTCTGCTCCAGCTTACCCAGGGGAAAGGGATGGAAATGAGTCCCCTGCCCCCAGAACCTTCTGCTGGAGCTCTAGTTCGGGGCTCTGGCTGAGGAGGGAGGGTTTGTGRTGGGACTCTGAGTGGGAAGGGGGTGTCCACTCCACCAGCTGACCCAGGAGGTCAGGCAGACCGATGGAGGAATGAGTCTGACTGTGCAGCTAAGTGCTCAATGTCCACGTGTCTGCACTCTGCTTCTGAAGCCTTTCCCTCTACCACCCCTGTCTTGCTCTGTTAGCCAGAAGATGTTTGGGAAAGGGTTCCACACTTCCCCAGTGCCACCAGCCCTGCTTCTGGATGTAACATCCCTGCAGTGAAGCACTGATGGGATTTGGAACATCCAGGACCTTATATTCCCTTCTCTCACTGGTTTTGTCACAAAAGAGGGAATATGTTATTAATTTACCCYATATCCATCTCAAGCTCCCAGGTTAGAAAAACAGACAGTGTTAATTCAATAAAAATTTACATGTGGCTGAGCAATATTCTATGCTGTCTTCTGCTAAAAACCCGTGCCAGGTCCATGGCCTGGCCACTTGCCCTTGTGGCTTCATGAGATGTCAGTCCCCACTGCTGTCTCCCCAGGATCTTTGCAATCAATCCCCTCTCCATCCCTGCTCCCACTGCCCTACAGCAGAGACCCTCTCAGCCCAAATGCTCTGATGATGGCCAGCACCCCCCAGCACCAAGAGCCACCTCAGGACTACGCTCTGCTCCGCACGTTTCCCTGGCCCGAGCCCCTTTGATCGAGCGCTGCGGGGCAGTGAGCGGGTGCCAGACTTTTGCCCTGCCTTGCGTAGGTTGGGAGAGTTTTGCCTTYCCATTTGGGGCCCAGGGAGTGCCTGCATCGCTGGGTCTGCTGGGCACCCTGGCTGGCCCCATGTGGGCCCAGCAGGCTGTTGTTGCAGGAATCATCACCCCTTCCCCAGCTGCACCGGTGGTCCCAGTGGTGCCGGGGATGTTGGAGATGGGGAGCAGTGTTTGCCAGGGGTTAAATCTCAGAAGGGTTAAAAGAGGGTGGCTTTGGAGGCAGCAGTGCTTGCTGCTGAGGACAGATACCATTCCAAGGGCTGGAAGCTGGTCCTGCCCAAGGTGATGTTTTACAACATCATTAAAAGAGGTGTTTCCAGAAAAATAAACTTTAAGTATCTGTGAGCTACTTTCAAACACAGATCCAAACTCCAACCTTGCAAAGATAAAGGGCTTTTCCAAGCCCTGGTGTCCCCATATCTGGGCTGGATRCCCTGCACAGCCCATGTGTGACACGGGAGCTGCGGGGCACTGCAGTTCCAGCATCTCAGCCAGGGCTGGAGCATCTCATCTCCACTGAGCGATGACAGTACCATGTCGAGCTCTTGCCAGAAGTCTCTTTGCTCCCRAGTGTTTTGCAGGCTCTTCAGTTGTAACAACAATAACAACAGAAAAGTACAAAAGCCGGTGATTTAAGCAGCTTGAGAACAAATCACTTCCCTGTTTGCTTGAGTGTCACCTGCTCAGTGTCTGCTTCATGATATGGATGCACTGTTTTCTCTTGAGCAATGAAGATCTGAATTTCTAATGCCTTAGAAAAGAAAATAAATAAAATCTAACATGAACAAAGCGATTTCTGGCCCTCTTTGCATATTACAAAGGAGCAAGATGGGCACAGRCCCAATTCCTTTGTTCTTTTCAGATCTCTGCTACTGCGAGCAATATTTGTCAAGAGATTTGAAGCTGCAGATGAAAAGTGCTACCTACGGACCGAGTATTATTACTGCTTTAAACTCACACCCTTTAACCAGCTGGCTGTCCCTGTTTAAAGGGAGGTGTGTGGCCAAACAGGTAGGACAGACAGTGGCTGCCAGGATGCCCTGGGTCCTTGGCTTGTGCTCACTGCCAAGGCTGTGGACACATCCCACGTGCAGTCCAGCACGGACCCTCACCATTGATAACCCTGGCAAGGAATTCAAACCTGGGTTAGGGGGCTGCTCAAGAGCATTTTTAGGACCCAGATTTTGAGATGGAACTGAACAAGCTGCTTCAGTGTTGATCCTGGTGGGTTTAACAACAGAAGATGGATGCGTGGTGGGATTTGGTGATGTGGAGGTTGGTGTTGCACAACCTTGGGTGGGCATGCAGGGAAGCAGAGTATCTCCAGCCACACCATCATTTTTGGAAAAATTGGTCTGCACTTACTGCAGCTCTCCATGATCAAACTGCAAGTCCATGGGGAGGAGGGATTTGATTTKATTTTTCGGGTGATACATTTATGCTTGCAAAGTTTTGCTGCCCAGAAAGAAGTGGGAGATGCCCTGCCACATCCTGCCATCACACAAGGCTGCTGCCTGTGAGCAGGGAGCCACCCTGGCGTCCCCAGCACCAACAAAGAGAAACACATCCATGACATTAAGATCTGCTCAACAGCAGCTCAGATTAAGAAAGGTTTTCTTGTGCTGGAAACTCCATGAATAAGAATGTTAGGAATTGGCTTAAACCACCAGTGACATAATTAGAAGGCTTTTGATATGCCAATTTGGCTGATCTCAGTTACTTCCCCCTGGTGCTGGGGAGTGTCAGCAGAGGGATTAGCCTCCAGTCACTTCCTGACACTCTGCTAAATCTTCTCCCTCTTTGTTCTTCATCCAAGACAGGGGAAAAAAGGAAAAACAGGGAAGCAGCTCARGAGATACTGAAGTGAAGCAGCGTGAGCTGCATCCCTGACCTGCCTTCAGTTTACACTACAGGCTCTCCTTAGGGGTGTAATGCAATTACGGCTATAACTGGGTGCTATACATTTTAATCCCATTAGAAACAGCCTTTTAACAGCTCCTGACTGACTATAATATGTAATCTCATTAGAGACACTACCTTTATACCTTGTACAAGAACTTCCAAGCAGAAATCAAAGGCTGGGATAAGGCTAACATGGCTTTCTTCTTTTAAAACACTCTCTGCTGTTTTGCCTTTATTTGGGGTGCTGGTGCACAAGGCAAGGCAAAAGGGTTTGATGAGGAGGGGTGGGGTTTGGGGGATGGGTGGGGTTTTGGGGGCCCTGTTTTTTCTCTTATACTTCTTCCAGTGCCCATCCTGCCCTGCCAGGGATGGAGCTGCTGATGTGCCATCCTGGGTCTGCTGGCCTGGCACTCACAGGGCTGTGGAATCCTCATCACCCTTGAGGCTGGCTCTGTGCAAACTCAGGACAAATATTGACCGAGGCTGGGCCAAAGCTGGAAGGATTTCTCCTGCCGGAACGTGTTCTCTGCGCTGCCTCCCACGATACCACACTACACTGACCAAAGCCCTTGGTGCGGGTACAGCTGTGTCTACACCACGTCTGCYTGTGTTGCTCTGCCAAAGGGGGGGAGGAGAAAGGGAGGGGTGATTTTTATTTTATTTTTTCTTTTTTTAAATCTATTTTCCTCAAGAATCTATCAGCACTCAACCATCTCCTTCCATAGCAGTCTTTGAAACCTTGGGCCAGCTTGAGGCAAATTTTCAGGGGGAAGGCAGACTTGAAGATCTTCAGTTCCTATATCCTATTTTAAAATAGACTCCTGTGCAGTTTTCAGATAGGTTTGAGCTCATTAGAGACCAGTGCCAACATGGGATAGGGACAGTGTGGATATCCCAACCATGGGCCAGGCTTGGTGGGGTTGTGCTCCTTTTCTGAGAATCCAAACTCTCAGATGAGCACTTGGCCACAGCTGGATGGGAGTTCACACATCAGTCCTGTCCTAATTCAGTTCAGATGATGTTGAAACAGCAGCTCAGCCTAAAATGCTGGCATGGAGAGGACAAGGCTTGGACAGAACAGCAAAGGTCAGGGAGAGAGGACAGGACAGGACTGACCTGTTGGGTGGGGAGTGCAGGGCGGTCCCCTCTCCACTGCTGAAAAACCRAGATACTGCAGCCAAGGGAGCAGGACCCAGCCCTGGCCTCTCTGTGAAGGGAGAGCAGCTGGKCCTGACTCAATCTGAACCTTGGCATGAGTCAGGATGGCAACCTYGGACCAGAATGGCAACCAATTCCTCAGGCACAAATCTGTTAGGAAGAGGGGAAAAGGGCACTGCTGAGCTGAGCTGAGCTGAGCTGCACATCAGTCCAGTGTTGGGGGCCACTGTGACTGTCCCTCTGGTGAGGCTTAGGAGATCCTGATCTTTGGGATCTTTAAAGACTGCAAAGACACTTATTTTTGCAAGAGGGGTGTTAATCCCAGCAGATTTGAAGGGGTGATAAAGCACTTTGTTTCTTGCTCTACAGTAATTGCAACTTCTGAAAACTCTGATAAACTAAAATGAGGTTCTCAAAAGCATCCACCCAAGGCTTTGTGGGGCTGCAGTCAGGGTTGTATTTAAATGTCCCTAATGAGTACCTAGAGCAAATGGGAAAGACATGCAAATCAGATGTCTAATTGAATGGGCCTTTGAAGGAATATCCCAAGCCGCTGGGTAATTGATGGGTTATCTTTCCACCGGCTTGCCTTGATTGCATCTTCTTCCGCATCAGCCTTCCCTAGGAGTCTGGTTTAACAGGAAAAGTGGTGTGCTGGGATTAAATGCAGCTCTCCTTCACACACTGAACGAGGACATTTGCTGCCCAACAGCACGACCCTTCTGCAAGGCAGTCATTACCGAAATCTCTCCAGACAGGGGTTTCTCCCAGGCATGGAAGTGCCTTATCACATTGCTCTTTGTAACATTGCATCTGAGCGCTGCAGTCACTGAACTGCCTCCCGGCCCCCTCTCCCGAGTGGAGGCATGACAGATGAAATAGCTTTCCCATCAAGGTTCTGGGGCCCACTTCTCCAGCAGGTGTAAATTGATGTGACTGCCTTCATTTGGATGTAGCAAACCTGATTTGTGCCGTATGGAAATGTGACCTGTCTGACCCACGGGCTGCCTTGGTGTCTCATGAGGATTTATCGTGTTGCATATATGAATTTTGCTTTGCTTAAGAGCGCTGTGTTATGTTTGTGAGAGAGCAATTGCCAGCAGCCACCGTTATGGCTGAGCAGCTTRCAGCTCAGCAATGAGCAGGAAAAGGATTCCCCAGCTGGAACTCTGTTTGGACTCAGAATTGAGGCATAATTCCCTGAATTTGGGGGTGTCTGTAACAGAGTTGTCTGGGCCCAGTGAGCTCCCTTCAGCACCTCTGAACAACTCTGGGGACCACAATTTGTCAAACACACAAGGCACCTGAGGCCATTTGAGAGATGCTGGGGTGTCTGAGACATCCTCAGGGGCTGTTTTTTGTATCTATGGGAGCYTTGAGCAGCAGCTGGGGGCTGGAGAGGGTGGGTACTCAAGTACATCTCAAAAACTGTCTTTAAGGCAACAGATTTTCAGCCAAAGAATCTGCGTCTCAGCTGAGTTTAAAATTACTTTCCTCTAGTCTCTGTTGATGACAAGACAGGCAGATTTTAGCCATAGCTTTGATTTCCCCCACTGGGKGTTAATTTCTATTAGAGCAGAGTCTCAGGGATGCTGGGTCAGGACTGTCCTTGTCACTGAGCCCATTGCTCTGTTTTTCTTCAATCCTTACAGGTGCAGAAACCCCAATTCAGGCCCCCACACCCCAAAACCACCCCCAGGCTCCCCATAGAAAACCAGCATCAGGGTCCTGGCTGTATCTTGTTGCATTTGAAAGGCTCAAACACATTTGCCAGCATGTCAGTTCAGCCTAGATCTGCTTTGCATCTCTCCTTCAGCCACTCAGACACAGACCCACAGCTCTTTCCTGCCTTTCTCAAAGCAAAGCATCCTGTTCCTGGCTGTATTCTTGCCTGTTATTTATTTAAAAAAATAGCAAATTTCTATTAAAATATAGAAAATTTACTATTTCCTTCTTTAATCCATGCTTAAATACCATGCTTTGCTCTTCATCTTTAGTTTTCCAGCCCAAACCAAGGTATTAATACCAAAACCTTGCAGATTTCCCAGGTTCAGACTGCACAGTAGCAGCTCTGCCTTTCTGCCTTTCCCTCTATGCATTTTCATACCCTCATGGGTAGCACTGGGATGGGGCTGGTTTGCAAAGCCCCAAGAGGGGCAGCAGGCAGAGCACAGCCCCTATTTTGCTGACACTGGATGCTGTGAGTGCCTTGCCCACTGTTGGGTTTGTCCCAATGGCAGCCTGGGTTGGTGTTGCCACAGACCCACATCCATGGGGAGCACACAGAGGCTTGGCTGGAGAGGGTCTCTGTTCAGGATCTCAGTTCTGGCTCCTGCCCAGCACTGCTGGACCTCTTTTATCCTGGYCAGTTCACTCAGCATTGCCACCTGGCTCCACAGCAGCCCTTGCACTGCTGGCCCCTTTCCTGGGGAGCTTCCCACGCAGCTCTGAGTGTTCCACCAAAGCCTTGGCCCAGACTGTCCACACAGGAGCCCTGAGAGCCAGGGCTGATGCACGGTGTGAAGCTGGCCCTGTGCCTGCCTGGGCATATGGGTTACAGCCTGGGTTTCGCTTCAAAGCAGGCTTTGACCTGTCTGCTGTGCTGCAAGGATGGAGTTAAAACCTGGAGAGAAAAACTCTGATCTGGGTACGTGGCCAACAGCTGCCACAGTTCACTGGGGCTGTGTTTCTGACCTCTGCTTCTACTCCTTTGCTTCCCAGAGATCAGAAGTTGCTTGCTGATTGCTGCTGTGAGCTCCAGACTCTCACTGGACACAGGTCYCAGCATGGACAGATGCATGTGGTGGACACCAAAGCACAGAGATCTCCCCCAACATCTCTGCTCTTACAAGAGGGCAGCTCCAGATCCTCCAGGTCAAAACCAAAGTGACCTCATTACAGATGCCTTGAAATGGGCTTCATTCATTTTCTTTTGATCTTTTTGTACCCCACAGTATAAATGTGAGCACCTGGGGGGAAACGAAGGGAAAAGTCATCCTTCAGGCTATTAATCCCGGCTTCAGTTGAAATCCTGGCTGGGATGGATGACGTAGAAACTGCAGTATTCCATGAGGTGCAAAGTTCTTGGAAGAGTCCTTCCCTGTTCCAAAATTCCAAAAGGAATAAAAGCTCCTCAGACATTACAGCAGCAAAGGTAGGAGGCCTGAGGATGGATTATCACCACTCTGTCCCAGCCAGACTTGATGATGAAGCTCAAAATCCCATGAGYGGGGGACATTCCCCTATCCAATCCCAAGCAGATCAGCCATCTCCTGCCACCAGCTGGGGCAGCCAGCACCTGGCTGTTCTGCTGTGGTGTCCCTCATTTCCATGTCCCAGTGCTGGCCAGAGCCACTGTGTGTCCATCTCTTCCCAGGTGGATGCTTCTGAGATGCTGGCAATGTCCTTGGCACTCAATGTCACTGTGCCCCCTCTTGCACCATCTGTGCCTCTCTACAGGGAAAACAACAAATGAGAACAAACAACAGTTTTTTCCTTCTACACCGGTTTGCATGATGTTCTCACACATTGTGTATGTGTAACAACAGTTATTATTCTGCTTCCAACTGGAAAACTTAATTTTTSAACCTGCTTTTCTCTCTGACTGCAGAGCGGTTTGGACCATTTTCAGATGGCCAGTGCAAGGTCAGATGCAYGAGACACACACAAGGTCAGTGTGTCTCAGCTTGTCTTTTGTTCTTTTCAATGCCACCCCATTTCTGGTGTCCCTACTGTTGGAGTGAGACATTTTCTACACTGCTATTCATGTATTCACCCAGACTGGTTATGCCTTTACTTCTTCCTCTATTTTTTGGGATCAGCTGATTTGTGAACATGCTGTTGCTTTTTGTGCTTCCTCTGTGAGGAAGATGTGAGATGATTTCCAGCACTGACCTTTAGGGAGCCACATCCATGATCTCCCTTCCCTTCAGCTGATGTTTCCTGCACAGGTCATCACTTCTTGCTACCAGCAGACCCTTCATCTCCAGAGGAATCCTGTGTGTCCCTCCAAAGTCTGACAGCAGTTTTCAAGTCTCAAAATCTTTACACTGTGAAGAAGTGCTGTCCCTCCTGGTGTTTGGGAGATGCTCTGGCACTCGTCATGCTTCCCTCCCTTGCCAAATGTCAGGAGCCTGGGCTGTTCCTCAGTTTGAGGTGATCTTCACATGTGTCTTCCCCAGCTTTTGACAGCTTTTGCAGGATGACACAATGTGTTTCTCTGAATGTGAGCATCTTAATCCACTCCCTCAGCTGTGACCACTTTATCCTCCAGACTCCCTTTTCCCTGTGCTTATGGGGAACAGAGATTCACTGGATTCCTCGGGATGACTTGAACTAACTTCCCTTTACCTGTCCTGCAATTCAGCCCTTATTTCCCCTTTTMATTTTTTATTTAAATAGATAAAAAGACCCCAATTTTTTTACTGTTTTTTATCTTTCCAGTGCCTCTCATCTTTCTTTGGACACCTTTTTCTTTTTGTTCTTTGTAACTTTCTTTGTCAACCTCACTCCTTTTTCTTCCCCCTGTTCCTTCCTGTCTCCACTTAGTATCCCATTTCTCCTAAYGTACCTGACACCTGCCCATGGGTTCCTGGGGAGGCACAGCATCCAGCCTGCTTTTGTTTGAAGGTGAAACGAAGCACCGTTTCACCAATAAAAAGTTCTGACTGTCAGGCAGTGTGTTATTCAGGGCTGATGAATAACTTAGAGGAGATCAAAAGATATTAAGCTAAAAGAATTATTATACAGGAGCCTACGGGACCACACAGATCTCCCGTTCCAACTAAAAAAGTCCCAAATTAACCCCCCACACCTCTCCCCCCTTTAGAAAAAAAAAAAGCGTGTGTGGTCTTGAACAGCCAAAGAAGCAAGCCATTATTTGTAAGTCTGCTATATAAAGCATAATTATTATCCTTTTTATCATCCAAGTTATGGGGCAGGCTTTTCCATCTTTACTCACGCCAAGTAGCACCTCGTGTCAGAAATAGCCTCGCTGGTTTGAAGGGGATGAGTCATCCCGCAATCAGGTAGGAGGAGAACAAAGATAGACACCACTTCCCGAGCTGGATCTCTCCCTCTCTCCCTCTCTCCCTCTCTCTCCCCCCGATTCACGATCTCCTGCACGGCTCCTATCAAAGAGAACCGCCGGGAGCGGAGCGATGCATCTGCTCCGCGGCTCCTCCTGCCCGCTCGCCTTCCCAGCAGCTCCTCAGATGTGGGCAGGAGCGGGYTGTGGGTCCTGTGAGCTGTTCTGGCAGCCGCCGGCCCCACTCCCACTCGCCTCCTTTCCCATAGCCCCACAATGTGACCAACTGGGAGGATTCCAGTTGGGGTGCTTGGCAAAGAGGCTCCTCTCCAGTCATTGGGGGGGCCTGATGTCATCCCATCATGGATAAGAGCAAGGTGAAAATAAACAGCGATGCCGTGACTCAAAAAATGCAGTGTGCAAAGGAGAAAACTCCTCCAATAGCCATGGGGTTCCCCAGACCAAGAGCCTGCTGTTTTCAAGTTTTGCTCCAGCTGAGGCTTTGCCTACACCCTCTAGAACCAGAATTCAGATTTTCACCCTTTTTTTGCTCTTTTTTTTTAATTAACAAAGGAATTCTGAGAGGGAAAAGGGCTGGTTGTTTCCTCTTGCTCGCCCTCGCTGTTAAAATTTGAAACCCTCATCTGGCATTCGGAGYGTTGAGAACAACTCAGAGCCAACGTATTGGGGCTGATGAACCGCCCTGGGTTTCGGGGGAATTAGCTGTTTGCCCAGATGCTCTGGGGTWGCTCTTTAATATCCCAGTGGGAATAACACTACTAAAAAAGGAAAACCCATTAGTACACGTCTGCTCTTGCAGAGGCTCCTCAGYTCCTGCGAGGGTGAGACCTTAGAGAAGGCTTCTGAGTTGTTACAGGTATCACCTCGGATGGCTCTGGCAACTTTAGAGCAATTTTAGGGCAATTTCATTCCCAGCTGCCCCAAATCATCTCCCCACCCCTCTCAGTCACTACCATTGTTGATTAGAAGTCTCTTTAATTGAATCAACCGGTCTGTTCGCTGCGGGGAGCGCTGCGCTTTGAAGATGCGTTAGAGCACAGGCAGGGAAGCACTGAGTAATGCAGGGAGATAAGCAGCTGTGTTTGAAGCTGGGGATCCAAGAAGCCATGGAGGAGCACAAAAAGGCACATGAAAAAGGTGGCGTCACCCCAGCTCCCCGCAGGAGTCCTGAGGGCCCAGATCTTTGCCCTTGGGTGGGTTGGTTGCTTTGTGCTCAGCATCCAGCCCTGRTGTTACAGCAGCGGCTTTTGTCCCTCTCTGTTGATGCTCCTCTGCTCCACGGCAGACACCAAAGGCAGTGGCCACAATTTGGTCTGATGGCCAGTTTGGGTGGAGGGAGGGCTGAGAGCAAGCAGATCTGGTTGTCTCTCTCCCTGTTTCTCCTTGCTTGCTTGGGTTCTTCTTGAGCAGCAAGAACTTTGCTGCAAAGCCAGCAGCAGAGTGAGGCCGGTCCATGGGGAGGAGAAAAGCTGAACACCAAACCCTTGGATCTGCAGCTCAGAGAGACACCCTCGGAGCTCAGACACTTGTCAGAGATATGTGGATGTACATCAGTGCAGGAAACTGGACAGACTACCCAGAAATCACACCTTAACCCAATGACTGGGGTATGGGGACAATAGGAGGAGCTCTGTAGACCCTTCTGGAATGGGGGTCACCTCCATGTGATCTTCAGGAATGATGTGACCCTTAGGGTCATTCTATGATCTCTGGTGGACATGGGCAGCTGCTGCCACTGGAAACAAGACTGGCAAGGAAAATAGAACAACATTTTTAGCACATCTTGTTGCTCAAACCCTATCTTAGGGCAAGAGGAAGAGCAGAACTTGGGGGTTTAGGATCTAAAGAGTGCCAAGGTTTTCAGCTTCTTTCCACAAGCTCCCTTTACCAGCTGTGAAGCACAGCACCAGACCACCCCAAAAAGCAAATTATGATCCTCATCTAGAGAAATTCAGCGCTGTTTTTTCTTGCAGCACATCCCAGAGCTCTCACAGGACTGATGGGCAGCTGTCTCAAAACAAGGCAGCCAGGRCATCTCGAAGAAGCTTTCCCAATGMAATAAACATCCCCAAACTCATGAAAGGCAAATCGCCTCCTCTAAAACCCGCGTGCTTTTTCCATGGGAGCAGGTGCAGATGTTTTCTGGCTTGTGCCTGCCACTGGGCGTGGGTTCTGCAGGGCTGTTATCTCTCTCATCAGATGATACAAGTTCGCAGGCTCATCTCCTTCCAAGAATGCAACTGACTTAAAAAGAGTTCAAAAGAAGATTAGGTTTCAAGGTAACTGGAAGCTATTCAGTCAAAGCCAAGCTGCATAAAGTGAGGGGAATCCTCCTTCTACCTCCATGGCTGTGCAAGGCAAGTGGGAACATGAGAACGGAGCTGAGAAAGTGTGTGCCTTCTTCACAGACACAAACAGGACTGCAAATTGGAGACAACCGCTACAAATTTAGCTAAAGATGCTTTAGAAATTGCATCTTGCCAATGTTTTGCTTATCAAGCTGCAGTGTTTGCTGGCAGTTACGTCAGCAAAGCTAGCACAAACAAAAACACTGGGGATCTCACCACCAGCGCTGCCTTGTTGGTGGGGAGGTTGGCACTGGGGGRCACAGATCCTCAGCAGTGGGAGCTCCTGGRTGCTCATTTGGGGAAAAGCCCCCAKCCCGGGCAGGGTCCATGGTGCTGATGGCAGGTGGGAGCTGAGGGCTGGGTGTCCCCACCCTTGGTGGCTCTCTCTGCCTGTCCCTGTCCCTTTCATCCATCCAGAAGCAGCAGCAGCTGCCACCTCTACTATCCCAGCCCTGTGCCCCCATCCCCACAGCAGGAACACAGAGTCTCAACCCACCTCATCCTCTGGACAGCTTTTGTTGYCCAGCTGAGGTGCTGTGAACCAGCCTCATCACAGAAATAATCTGGGGAGAGAGCAAGAACATYGGGAAATGCCCATCCTGAGGTGGGGATGGCCACGGCTGGAGCCTGGTTTGGGGGACAGGAGAGGCTGCAGGGACATCTCCGTGGTGACTCCTGGCTCAGCTGGGTAACCTCAGGTCACAGTGGCACCAGGCTCTCATGCCTGGAKACACAACGGTGCCTAATCCCTGGTGAAAGCCCATCCACGGATCTGGGCACCAATTCTCCCATACTTCTGTCATGCAAAGTTTGTTTTAMAACAGGATCCTGTTGGACTGGTTGGGACAGAGGTGTCTTACACCCGGAGACAGTGTGACCCAAGCCCTGTCTGGAGGAGTTTTGGATATGGCATCATTACAGAGCAGCATGTGATGTGCTGGTCCTGCGGTCACAGGGAATCTCCTCAGATCATGGGMTCAATCAGGATGGAATGGATTAATTCAGGATTGTTCAGGTGGAAAGAGACGTCTGGAGCTTGTCTGGCCCAGCCTCAGCTCTCCAAGGCTCGACAGCAAACCCTGGTGCAGCCTGACCCCAAGCCTGGCTGTTTGGAGATGTGCAAAGGATKGTTTTGCCAAACACCACAGGAGGGTCTTGGTCCTTCATTTGGGCAAGCCAGGCCCTTCTGGAACAGGGCTGCCAGACAGGTGTGCACACCCTGGGTTATTTTAAAGCTCTCTCACCATCACCCAGCCTCTCTGAGCCCTGTCCCTACCACAGAGCAGCTGGCAGGGAAAGGTTTAATCCCACAGGGATGGACAGGAGGAGGAAGTGCACCCGGTGGCTGAAAGCCAGGAGGTGACACAAGGCTGCTGGTCCTGCCAGTGCCACCCAACCCACCARGGGCTGCTGGATCCCACAGAGCTGCTCCACAGCTTTCTCTGACRGCTGCTGGACATCCCTGACCATAGGAAGGTCTCATCCTGCTGTAGTGACCAGCTATGCTTTGCTTCCCTCCCCTCCTCCAGTGCTTGATGCCAGTCTGGCAGCTGTCCAAAGCTCTGGCAGGTCTGAAAGCCCTGAGAAATGTCACAGAGCTGTCCTCAGACAGCAGCTGCCAGTTCTCCTGTGCTGCTTTCTCACCTGCAGGGTGCTCAGGACTCCAGGTGTGTTCCCATTTCCTCTCCCCAGGGACGGGTGCTGCTCCACTTTCCCCATCACTAAGACAAGGCATTTTCTTCTCTTCCTTCTTCCTCTGCCCATCCCATCTGTGGAAAAACTTTATTTCCTCCCCACTGCAGTTCACTAARGGCTGCTTTTGGGATCCTACATGCAGGACCCCCTGACAGTCTGGGTGAACCCTGCAGCCATATGAGGAAGCTGCAGCCCGGTGCTTGCAGCAGTAACTGATTCTCACTAAACCTGTCATCCCGGTCTGGATTTTCTCTTAACAATCAGACAGAAGTGAATGATTCACTTGTTGCTCATCTGAAGTTTGCTTTTTTTTTTCCTCCTGGAAAGCATTTCTTYGAGAGGGATGGACCTGAACTGCCTCAGTTTCCCTCAGCACTGACCATGCCAGCAGAGCAGGGGATGGCAGGAGCAAATCCATCATCACCTTTGTGTGCCCCCTCTSAAAACCTGCTGATTAAAACCAAGTCCTGCTATTTCAGCATTTCCAGCCTCCTCGTTCCATTTTTGCCCAGTTTAATTCAGAGGACCCCTTCCACCGCCACCCAATAAACAAAAAGAGGAGGATTTTTTTCTGCTGCTGCACTTGGGCACGGCACCTCTGGAGCTGCCTGTCTTTCCCAGAAGAGTGGAGCATGAGGAAAAGGGTTGCACCCGCTACTTGTGTCTGTTTATTTACAGTGTAAACAGCTTCTGTGCTGCTGCTTTGAAGAGGCGCCACACATTTGTATGTCAAGATCCCTCCACGCTCTGTGCGGTTTTCCCACGTGATCTGAGCTCTCCAGAGAGGAAAGTTTGTTCTTTTGCCTCCATCCTGGAGAGGATGAGGAGGGCCAGAGTGTGTAGAGACCCAGTGAGAGGTAAAGCCTTCAAGTGAGGGAGGTTTGGGCTGAATTACTCTGTTTATGGTAACCTGATGAAGCTCTTCTAAGGAGCAGTAATTTGGTAAATCCCCTTTAGGGTGTTGATCATGAGCCCTAAAGTGACTCTCAGGAAGTCGTGGTTCCCAACAAACCCAGCTGAACTGCAATAGCAGCAGGAATAGCAACCTGCCTCCACCGAATGCTGGTTTTGTATAAAATAGATTAAAATAGATTAAAATAAACAGATTAAAATAGATAAATAGATAAGGAGATAAATGGACAGATCA
The DNA here is from genome assembly GCF_030028575.1 of Malurus melanocephalus. Taxonomy (NCBI): domain Eukaryota; kingdom Metazoa; phylum Chordata; class Aves; order Passeriformes; family Maluridae; genus Malurus; species Malurus melanocephalus. Next base: position 106,410 of record NW_026623754.1, on the reverse strand, counting down.
TAGACAAAAATAATGAAATATCTTCTGTAATTCTCTCCCAGAAGAGCTGTGCAACAGTTATTAAATTCTATAGGGCACAGTACCTGCTTGCAGGGAATTATCACCACTGCAAAATCAATCTTTGCTAAAAATCCCTTTGGTAAACTCAAGAAAGCCTTTTAACAAAGCCAAAGCACAGCACCTTCTCACAGCCTCTTGGGTCTGACAGAAGCAGTGATGGATGTCAGGAACCTTATCTTGGCAAACAGCTCCTAACAATTCCCTAACCCCTGAACACGATTGTTATCCACTGGGTTGCCTGCCTTGCCTATTTACTATAAGCTGTGAGTATGACCATGTGCCCTGGAATAAACGTGGGTTACTTTATTCTGTTGGTTAAATATTAGATTTACATCACTTCAAAATTAGGAATGGGGTTTAGGTCATCCAGCAATTGCYAAAATTTGCTCWTGSGTCTTGAGATGCTTGGTGGCCACAYAACRGTGCTTKAAGGAGRGTTGGTGCACAGATGATTTGKACCTTGTGAGGTGCTCAGTATGACATTTTTCCCCTTTAAATAGTCCAGGGGGCATAGTCCAGGTCCTWCAGTCCTTCAAAGAGGGTCAAACATCTCCTCTCTATCCCCCTTKTCTAAAGTTCAGTTGCTTTTTCTGCTGTGCTAAAGGCTTTAAGACAGACAGCAGCTGTTGACCAGCTGACAAAGAAAAATGGGTGTATTCCCAAATCCCAGGTCCATAAGTGTTCTTGCATGGATTTTCTTCTCCATCTCATTCCTTCACTGTCATCCCCAGAATCTGGGCTGTGTCTGGGACATCTGCAGCCTCCCAGCAAGCTAAACCCTGCCAGCAGAGACCCCATCCCAACCCACCCTGCCCCATGGGGTGCTGGGCATGGAGACACAGGAGCACCAGTGGGAATAATCTGGTATTTTGCATCAGAAGACAAGAAGAAATGGCCTCAACTTGTGCCAGGGGAGGTTTAGGTTGAATATTTGGATAAATTTCTTCAGAGGGTTGTGAAGCATTGGAACAGGCTGCCCAGGGCAGCGGTGGAGTCACCATTGCTGGAGAGATGTAAGAGATGTGTAGATGTGGCACTTGGGGACACAGTTTAGTGGTGGCCTTGGCAGTGCTGGTTAATGACTGGACCCAGTGATCTTAAAGCTCTTTTCCAGCTTAAATRATTCTGGTTCTAKKTCTGGGGCAGCCCAYCCCTCTCCTTCCCTGCCAGTCTCTCAGTTGTGCCCTGGCTCCAGCCCTTTATGGTGGYTTATGGGACATCCCTGCTCATGGCCCTCTCCTGCAGCCCCACGTGTGACCTGCGCTGGGACAATGAGGGTCCTGAGTGTCTCTCCTCTTCCTGATGATGCCTGCCTTTGGTGGCAATTTTGAGAGCCTTGCAGGGACACAGTGGTGCAGATGCTTGTGCCTGGCACGTGGCCTTTCCTGATGCATGGGATGGGCAGTAGGACACAAGGCACTGAGTACCCACTGGTGTCCTTTAAGGTCAGCCCTCCTTTGCAACCAGATATAAAGTGTGACTATCACAGCTATGCTCAGGTATCTCAGCATCCCTTATGCTCCCTTCTAAGGAAAAAAAGACCCCATAATTTCCATGCTCCCAAGTGAATCCCTGTGTGAGAAGGAGAACAAAGCAGAGGTGTGTTTGCKCACCAGCCTCGCAGATCCCCGACCCTTGATGCCAAGCCCTGGGTTGAACCCCTCAGCAAAGCTGTCCCCTCCTGACCTTGAGCTCTGCTGTGGGGCTCACGGGGCTCCACACAGCTGCAAACCCCACTCTGTGCCCCCGTGGGCTCTGCTGTGCCCGTGGGATGGTGCAGGGGATGCAGAGCTTTGGGGATCAAGGGCGACGGCTGCTGTGCGTGGGTGAGGCTGCCTCAGCCTGGAGACCCGGCGGTTAATTTTGTTTGTTTCCTTTCTCTATAGGATATTGTTACCAAAAAAAAGAAAATGAGGTGGGGGGGAGAGAGAAAAGAAAGTCTGGGGCCAAGTGATGAAAARGCCTCTCTCCTGCAGCTATGAAATCGCACCCGGAAGGCGGCGAGGGGAAGTGTCTTCCAGCGGGGTACAAAGTCAGCAGCAGGGCTTTGAACTTGGGGAACTCCACAGTGGTGCAGAGCCCTGCCAGGGAGCCCCAGCTGTGCATACCTGAGCTGCAGCTGAGGGAGGGGGGTCACGTTCTGCATCCCTGCTCTGAGCTGGGATGGGCTCAGTGCCAGGCTTGGACCAGCCATGGAAAGGAGCTCTGCTGGGCAGGCACGACTGGGATGTTTTCCCTGGACCAAAAACTGACCCACCTCAAAGTTCTGGGATGGGTGACACTGAGCCTGTTCCTGGAAAGTGGTAAATGGCCATTTTCACCTGTCTGCTGTCCCCTCACCTGTCCTGTGGAAATTCACGGGTCCCCTGCACACCTCCGTCACCACCCTGATCACACCCACTGCCCTTCGCCACAGGTGCTCTGAACACTCCAAACAGGGGAAGGTTTTACTCAAAYATGGTAACCAAAAAGCTGGGTTTGGAAGGGATCCCAAGTTACTTGGGGGAATTTGGGCAATTATCCCACCACACCTTTTTTTAAATTTTAATTTCACTCTAATGATTTCAGACGTACCTTTTTGCCCATCTCATTTACAAGTGAAAACACTCAGTTAACTTAACTGAGGAAGGAGTAAAAATTAAAATTAAATTTAAAAATTAATTTAGGTGCCTCAAAATGAAAGTAAACCTTGGGATGAACAATGGGCTCTGTGTGGAACTGGAAGCTGGGTGGAGGTGCTGCTGCTGGGCTTTGCTTTTGGCTGAAGTGTCCCTCACCCTGTCACCAGTCCTGGTGGTGTGGGGTCCCTGGCAAAAGTGCATCAACACATGACCCCATTTTTTGTGGTGGATCACAACTGGCCCAGGCAGGAGGAAATCAACACTTTGAGGATCCAAGAGAGTGGTGAGGCAGAACAGCATCAGGCTCAGAGCTTCTTCTTCAAATTACCCCAAATATCCCCAGCAGCAGCCTTTGCCYGCCAGCTGCAACACTTCTCTTCCCTTATCTGCAGCTAATCCCTTAAACATCTGTTTGAAAGAGATTTTTGCAGTATTTGCYCATGAAACCAACTCCCAAGTCTGCTGTTTTCTCAAGGACTTACAGCCTGCAGATCATGCTGCTGTTCCCAGGGATCCGATGACAGGCACCTCCACCCCTGGGAAAACACTGCTGAGCCCAGAATGGATGGGACGCCACAAAATAAATCTCCATGTCGTAGGTATTGGGGCTGTAATCCCTGAATAAACATCCTGCCCCTTGAACCTGTTGCSTGGAGCGTGATTGTCACTCACTATCCACAGGGAAGATGCCATGAMAAGCTGCCACTGGTCCAGGAGGTGATGAGCATAGATTTTGGCTGGTTTTGGGGTGCTGGTTTGTCTGGGGTTTGGCTGGTCCTGGTGGTGAGGAGCAGTGGGACCAGGTTAGCTCTGAAGTCCCCAGCATTAGAAGGATGTGGACCTGTTGAAGTAAATCCACAAAAATGTTCAGAGGGCTGGAGCACCTCTGCTAKGGGGACAGGCTGGGATTGTTCATCCTGGARAAGCTTCAGGGAGACYTTMTAGCACCTTCCAGTGTCTCAAGGGCTACAAGAGAGCTSGGCAGAGATGTTTTACAAGTGATAGGGTATGGAGAAATGGCTTCAAACTGACAGAGGGCACATTTAGATCACAGATTAAGAAGAAATTCTTTACTGTGAGGGTGATGAGGCCCTGGCACAGATTGCCCAGTGAAGCTGTGGCTGCCCCTGGGTCCCTGGAAGTGTTCAAGGCCAGCTTGGATGAGGCTTTGACTGATCTGGTCTAGTTGAAGGTGTCTCGACCTATGGCAGGGGGTTGGAACTGGATGATCTGTAAAGTCCCTTCCAATCCAAACTATTCTGTGATTTTATGATTTTTTTATGATTTTCTGATTTCACAGTCAGTTTCATTCTTTGAGCTGAGAAATGAAGTTTGGAGAGCCTTTGAAGGACGGGAAAGGGAACATTCCCGTTGTCCTGGGTTGCTCATCCCAAGGCTGGCTGGTACAAACCAACCCATGTACAGCCAGCGTGGAGCATTTGCCTCATTGCAGAATCCGTGCAGGGACACCCTYGGATCACTCCTGAGCCCCCCGGAGATGGAGGGCATTTCCCGGAGCACACACCCCACCAGAGTGGGAGAATTGCCTGGACAAGGACTTCAAGCTTCTCCCTTGCACTGAGAGTGAAGCAATGCCATCACTTGAGCAGGGTGGTGCTTAATTGGCTCTAAGTTTAAGGAAAAGGGGGCGGTGGTGGGTGGAAGGAGGCGGGGGGAGAGCGTAGCGAAAGACCACGAGAAAATCCCCTTTTCCCTCTGCGGAGAGGGACCGTGCCTGGGTGCTGCGGACTGAAACACCTGCTGCCCGGAGGGAAAGCGAGCTCCCAGGAAATGCAAGAAAGGCACTTTCCAGTGCGGAATATGTTGAAAAGCACCGAGGAGGAGTAGGGAAGGAGGAGGGGGGGTAGAATGGCTGCGGAGATGCATGAATATTAAAATGATTATAGCGCTTAATAAAGCGCCGCACAGGGGAGGAACAATAACAGGTATTGTTGGCAAGCCTGACGCTCAGCTTCCCCTTGATTTGATGGGGCGATAACCATCGCAGTATCTCTTTCATGATCCCTGGCTCCGTATCTCTCTCGGAGCGCGGCAGAGCCACACACATTCCAGGGCAGACTTTGATGTGTCTCTCCCGGCTCAGCCCTGCCAGCCCTGGGCAAGCTGCGCCGCGCCGCGGCTCCCCCGGCGAAGGGCCGTGGGTGGGGGGCACGGGGAGGGGGCTGAGGAAGGCAGGAGGTAGTGGGGGAAAGCAGCAGGCAGCTCAGAGCCAGCTTGCTGCCCCCATCCCCCAGAATAGCCCAAAACACCCGGTCATTTCTTTGGGTCACCCCCAAGAGATGAATCCCAAGAGAATGGGATGCTGGACGCTGCTGTTCTGTGATTGTCCAGTGAAAGATGCCCAAAAGGTCAGCCAGGAGGGAAAAGGGCACTTTTGAATCCTCCATCTTCCCACACAGTACGTTTGTAAGATCTACATGTGCTTTTACACAGTAAGATTTGAGGTGGACAAAGAGACGCAGTTAAACAAGAAAGAAAACAATTTAGGGATTCTTAAAGGTTGGCCTCAGGGACAGACTGTGGGGTTTTATCCCTTGGGGGAAGGTCTGGGAGCCCAGTGATTTATTTTGGGGGGCTGGCAGCACAAGTCCCTCTGACTATACCTTGGGGGAGTCACAAATGTGGCTCCAGTGACACAGGAGATCCCCCATGGCAAAGGAAGGACACGGCTGTGTGTTGGTAGGACCCATGGTAGCAGCCAGGAACTCAAAGGCACCAAAATTCCCCGAGGGAAGGAGGGCTGATGGACAGGATCGGGAAGGGAGGGTGCGATTTTCACCCTGGAGAAGGGGATGCCTCACAAAGATGCTTAGCAGGGATGGATGGTACAATCACACCCACAAGCATTTCTCCCTGCCCCTCTCGGTCTGAGAGCTCTCTGATTTTGGGGGCAAGGCTGCCTTTTTTTGGGCAAGTTTTGAGTGTGCTGGAGTGCAGTCACTGCCGCTCAGCCACAGCCACMCAAACGCTCCTTTGGTGCCAACTGAGAGGACAAAAGTGCTGCTGTAACCCAGATGCCACCTGCAGAGGGTCCCATGCAATCTGTGGCTCACACCCCGCATTTCCCGAGTCTTCTCACTCATTTTCCCTCCTTCCTTCCCTCACTCTGCCTCTCTGACCATCGGTACCAGACAAACTATCAGAACTCCCAACCAGAACTGCTTGCTTTGCTCTTTTCAAATCAAACTTCTCCCCGTAGCTTAGACCTGACACTTAATTTGCGTTAATTGTTGCTGGGTTATTTTTTAAATTTAATTATTGGTTTCGGAACGCAAGAGAA